>NC_133666.1:577568233-577723095 GCF_037893015.1 Macrotis lagotis
AAGAAGTAAAAAGACTCATGTTAGCTAGATTTCCAAACCAAAAATATGAAGTGATGTCCAATGTCATATCGAAATTAAATTTTCTTTTGCTTGCCAAAAATGTAATGGAGAATATGTCCTCATCACATATTTGTGTTATTTACCAAGTCCAACACAAAGTCTTACCTTATAAGAACCATGATTTAATAAAGTGATGAGTACTATTTTTAGAGTAATAATATTTGGGTTTGAGCCCCAACCCTATACCTACTAACTGGGCAAGTCACTTAATCACCTGAACCTCAGTCCTCTCCCTCACACACTATTAAATGAAGATGATCACCTTAGAAATTGTTGTGAAGAAAGTATTTTGAAACTAAATGCCTCTATTAATATGAAAATGTGCCATTCTATTTTTTCCCACAATTTGAGAATCTGAAATAACAAATTATTTTATTGGTCAATTATTCATTCTTTTTATAATTCATAGTAGCCAAAAAAATCATTACTTGGTGGCTAGCTTTCTAGTGATGTTTGTTGTTGTTGTCGTTGTTGTTCAGTCATTTTAACCTAAGGTAATACTTATGGTTGATAATCCATAAAACAGTTATCCCTGCACTATCCCACCCTGAAAAAGGTGGTAGAATCTAAATAAGAAATATTAATAATTCATTTCTTAGAGATCATGCTCTAGAAAAAATTGTTAGAGGAACCTCCTTCAAAGTAACGTGAAAGAAATCAGTTTAGAGTTTAAAAATAAAAGTCTTCAACAAAGGACTTAAAAGTGAAAAGGAGACCCAAAGAAACTGATCTGACCTGACAAAAGTAAAGAAGAGCAGCATTGGTGGGCATTTTTCAAGTTGGTGACAAGATTTTAAAAAGTACTTCAGGGCTGTCATTTTGGGAGGAGAAACAGAATCTTTGTATAATATTGCTTAGAGAAGTGTCTGATATCCAAGAAATCTAATAAAAGAAGACATTCCCCCAATAGAGAATTTCAAAAGACATAAACAGTTCTCAAAAGAAGATTTTCAAACTTAACAAAAATAAGTAAGAATGCTCCAAATCACTAATAAAAAGAGAAATGAAAAAAATCAAAATAACTTTAAGGTTTCATCTCATAATCAGCAAAGTGGCAAAGAGGACAGAATTAGTGTTGAATATATTATAGAAATACGGGTATACATGTATTGTTCATGGTAGTCAGAATTAATATAACTATTCTGTAAAGCAATTTGAGATTATGCAATTAAGTGATAAAATGTCCATTCTTTGGTCTAGAGATTTCACTACTACTCATAGACCCCAAGGAGATCATTGATCATAGAAAACATTTAAAAGTTCCTTGTGCATAAAAATATCTAGAGTAACATTTTTTGTTATAACAAAGAGCTGGAAATATGTTCAGGCAAAACTGATTTTGGTTCAAAAGTTTAATGGAATATTACCGAGAAATGACAAGTACAATGAATACAAAGAATCATGAAAAGATTTATACAAACTGATACAAAGTAATGTAACTAGAACCAAGGAAACAACAGCACAACTACAACAATGTAAATAGAACAATTGCAAAATAATTGAAAATGAATGTTGCAAAATTACAAAGAACAAGCTTAGACATAATGGAAATATGAGAAAGCATCTCTCCCCACTCCTTTTCAGAGGTGAAAAGTGAGGGGAGTTCCATTTATGTGGAACATTGCATGTAAAATAAGATTTAATTAATGTATTGACCATTTCTGCTGAATTTTTTTCCTTCTTTCTCTTTGAAAAAAAAAATTCTTTTAAGTGATAACTATCTGACAAGAGATACAGTGGATATCTAGACAATATAAAAATGATATCAATAAAAATCTATTTTTATACAAAATACTTCTTTTAACTTTAATTTTTGGTGATTTTAAGCTCATTGAATAAGCATTCTTCAGATCATAGAATGAACATTCCCAAGTCTTTCAAAGTTGTTTTTTCTGTGCAATGTTGCTTTTGTTGTACAAATTGTTCTCTTGCTTCTGTCAGGTAATCACAGAATCATCAAAACTTAAAAGCTGAGAGGTACCTTAGACATTGTCTGTTCCAATAACCGTCTGATTTTATAAAGGAGAAAGACGAAGTCCCAAAATTTTGTGACTTCCCTCTTGGTCACAGAGGAAATAAGAAAGAAAGAATTTGAACCCAAATTTTTTTATTCCAAACCCAAAGGGTTTGTAACAGCCAAGTAAAATGAAGTATAAGGGAGATTAATTAGCAGATTTCTACAAATCATCGTTGGGCAGGTTCATTAGGCTTCACTGAATCCTAATCAGAAGTTGTCTTTGTCTTCCTAATGTGGTGCCAATTAACATGCCTCCACACTCTATGGTGAGATGCTTATCATATATTCCAAACAAATCCCTGCCCTTGCAATTTCATCAAGTTGATTGGGGAATTCCCCAATCTACTTCTCTTATATTCTCTCCCTAGTTAAATATTTGCCAGCAAACTGAACTGGGATGCCTTTGGCACATTGTTTAGTATACCCAGTTCTAAATAGTTCTCTGGAGATCTAGGAAGTCTCCAACAGCTGTCCTCTCTTTAACCTCCTTCTGTGGTTCTTTGCTTTAAGAGTGCCAGCAAAGGAAATGTTCCCAAATTTAATTATCTTTTTAAAGGATCCAAACCTCCCAGAGCTGGATGGGCCTGAAGGTGATACTGGGGAAGCACTTACTCTTGAATGTTAGATGCTAAGATGAGGTTTTTGGTGTCTAAGTGAATGACATGTGAATCTATGACTCTCCTTCCAAACCACACCTAAATGGCCTCTGAGATCTTTTCTAATGCTAATCTTGGAAATTAGTCTCCCTGGGATGGTTCTTTAAAAACAAACAAACAAACAAAAACCTTCTTTGGTTTTTGTGTTGTTATTTCTGAAATGTGATTCAGAGTGCAACATAATCAGACCTTACCATTCCAAAGCCTACTGCTACTGTGAGCCAGGTAGAGACTAATAACACCTTTCCAAGTAAATGCCTTTATCTTCTTCAGATAGATTCAGGAAAGTTAAACCAAAAAAAAAAAAAGACATACATGGCACTCTGAATTCTTGGAGTATTTCTTAGACATGAAATCTCTACCCAAACTGGAAGAATCTTGCTTGTTTCCTCCATTCCCTCCCAACAGAAAACTTTCTTCTTCCGAATTGCAACCCTTTACACTTCCCTAAGTTATCTCCCTTCAAAGACCTCTTCTGCATTAACAAATGAGTTCCCTTATTTTTTATTCTGAACTTAAATACACAAAAGGAACATTTTCATACACATTGCAGAACACAAAAAAGAGAAATCTCTATGAAACCATGAATTTTCATTTTATACTTCTTGCAATCTTTAAGTATAAATAATTTTTATATGTAACTTTCAAAGTTATTCTAATTGCCTATCACCTTCTGAACTTCCTTCTGCTCTTTACAATTTTATAATGTTTAAATGACCATCTTGTTTTTCATCATTATTATTAATTCCTCTCCATCATATTCTTCTTCCCCAACCATCTAAAGGAAAAAAAAGTCCTTGTTACAAATAACTATATAATTAAACAAAATGAATACATATAATAATTCGTATCTAAAACAATGCCTTTTTTCTACATGATGCATCCATCATCTCTCTGTTAGGTGTTCAAGAGATATGTTTGATCATTGCATTGATCAGCATTCCTGTCTTTCAAAGTTGTTTTATTTACAGTTTGCTTTCTTTGTACAAATTGTTCAACTTCTATTCACTTCACTCTGCCCACTCATACTACCCACAAGTCTTTGAAAACATCTCTTTTGTAATTTCTAACAATGCAATAATTGTACCTTATTTTACTGTAATGGAGGTCTGGTGTACTCCCAATGTATATCAACTTGTTTGGCTCATAGCTCAACTTCCCTATGTGCAGATGCTGGGGTACTTGTTTCAAGAAAAATTGTGATGATATTAAGAAAAATATGTCTCTTGACTATGAAGAATGTTAGACATTCTGCAACAAGAGTTCTGACTGAATTGGTTAATGACATGAAGAATAAGAGGATTTTGATTTCCTTAATTTCAGTCAGTCAGCTCTAAAGATCAATGCAAGGAGTTTTCTCACATATATCACAAACAATTAATATGTCTTATCAAAAACTGGCCCCATGGGGCAGCTAGGTGGTTCAGTAGATAGAGCACTGGCCCTGGAGTCAGGAGTACCTGAGTTCAAATCCAGCCTCAGACACTTAATAATTACCTAGCTGTGTGACCTTGGACAAGCCACTTAACTCCATTTGCCTTACAAAAACCTAAAAAAACTGGCCCCATATTGGTTAATCAGTTATAATTTTCATATCTCTTTGTTTATAGACACTTGGTAGGAATGGGATACCTCTTTTTCTGATTGAGAGAATTGTACCTGTGTGCTTTCTTCCCTCATAATTTGGAAAGTCTCTAATCTTTTCTCCAACTGGAAATCAGAATACTTAATTTTGTGTCCTAATTGTTTTCTTTTAATTAATTTCTTTTAATTTAATTTCCTTTAATTAATTTAATTGATTAATTGTTTTTAATGAACAAAAATCTGTCTTCTTTTGTATTTGGGGTCCAGGGCCAAAGGTGAGGAAGCCTGCTCCCAGCTTGTTAAACACTTGGCATGCATTGCTTAATAAACTGATAAGCTCAGAAGAGCGGACCTTTGTTTCCTCAATCACTTCATCTTTCACCCATCACAAAACAAAACCAATATGGCCACCCAGGATCTTTCTCTTTTTTTTTTTTTTTTTTTTAGGCCTTCATTATTCTCTAGCTCAGTCACTCAGCTGGAAGTTGCTTCACTGTTCTTAGCCCTTTGAGAAGGGTAGTAAGACTTGTGCTGAAGTTAATACTGTGAAGAGATTTGCATAAGGGTGGTCTGGAATCAGCTCATATCATCTCTACTACTGACTCAAATTTTCAATGTGAGCATTTACACTGGGGAATCCAACAAATAAATGCTATAAATTAGGGCTTAAGTTATTGTTGTACTGGTTGTCTAGATTTATGAAGGTGATGGAGAAAATCTGAATTTTTTCTCTGGAGAGCTGGTTGTTAAATTATTACCAGCACTTGCCCCAATTAGACTATTAATACTACATCATCATTCGACACCTTTCAATTGCTTATATAAACTTAATTTTTCTAGGTTCCTTTTCATTTTGTGCTTATGTTTCAAAGTTCCTTCTAAGGTCTTAAATCTTCTTCCTACAGGCTGCATGTTGACTGAGAAAAATCATATTAATATTATCTATGCCATCTTATATTTTTTATTCATTTTGTTAAATAATTCCCAATTATATTTTAATCTGGTTCAAGCCACAAAAAGAGTTTTGTTGACATTGCAGCCTGTTAGTCTTGTATCTGAAAAAATTGCTGTATTCAATTAATGGTTCTTTTTTCCCCTTCAAGATTGTCCATAACTTTGTAGGTTAAACTATTTTTGATTGTAAGAGTGTATCATTGACTTTTGAAATATTATATTCTAAGATTAGCTCTGATTTTTTAGTACAAAATGCCAGGTTATAATTCTGATTGTGGTCTCTCAAGACTAGAATTTATTTCTAAATGTTAATATTTTTTTCTTCTACATGAGAGCTCTAAATTTTGTCTATAACATTCTTAGGACTTTATGCAGTTTCTTTAAAGAAGTGATTGGATATATTCTTTCTATTTCACAAATTCAGAATATTTCAAGGAAAGGGAAACAGGAGTTAGTAAAAAGTTATAGCAATAAACAAAAAAAAGTAAAAAGTTATAGTTACAAATTTCTTGGCAAGGTTTTATTTTATTATACATATATATATATATATATATATATATATATATATATATATATATATATATATATATATATATACAAAACTCCATGTATGAAAAATTTGGAGAAACTTAGGAAGAGCATCAATTTGGAAAAATTGAAGTAGTATGAAGTAAGTAGAGATTTAAAAAAACAACTACAATAATATATAAAGGAAAACAACACTGAGTGATATCAGAATTCTAATCAATACTGTGACCAAGAGCAACTTCAGTTTATGAAAGATAAGTCATATCTTCTGAGTTCTCTCAGAGAGATGGTAGCACAAAGGTATGGAATAAGAAATGTCTTTGATTGTCAGATACAGTCAATGTATTGATTTGTTTTGCTTAACTGCATGGGAAAATTCTAATTGGATGAGAGAAAGCAAAATATATGTATGTATATATGTACATATACATATTTAAACATGCACATAATATTTTTAAAAAGGAGAAAAGTCATCTTCCCTGCTAAACTTAAGTTAAATGCAATGAGCAGCATTGATTCTAAGGAAGGGAAGATTGCATGTACTTCCATCCTTTCAGTACATGGCCTGGGGACCTTCCAAGTCTGACTGTTGCAAATGTTGAGCAGTGGATGCCATAGCTGTGTTGATTGGTGTTAACTCTTTTTCTTTGACACCAGGTTTGGATTGGGTGGGGATAGAACAGGGAAGTGGTGGTGATTGGAGATAACTTCATGCATGATTATAATCTAAAACACAAAAGCTATCATTAAGACTAGGGAGGAAATGTTGCCTTTCTCCTTTGATCGTGTTTATACTATAATTTGCTTAGAAAACTTTTTTCTTCATAGAGTTAGCATGAACTTTTGTTCAGCTGCTTCAAAGTATCATAAATCCTAATTAATGTTTCTTGATTAATTAGATTTTATTGTATTTCCAAAGCTCCTTTCTTCCTAGGAGCTCAAAAGTATTGGGGAATATTATTCAGCCTATCATCACAGCATCCCAGAAAGGAGTTCAGCACAAGTCTCATTACCCTTCTCAAAGGATTAAGAGCAGTGAAGTAACTTCCAGCTGAGTGACTGAATCAAGCAAGGCAGGAATCCTGGGAGTAGACTTGTTCTGCCCCTGAATTTACTTGTGTAAATAGGTATTGTCCCTGCAAAACTTTTTCTTGGCAGATTTCAGTTAACAGTAGCAATGACAGCCTGAAAGTTTGGTTAAAAAAAAAAAGCAGTCAAAGAGTTCTGAACTGTGTGTTAGTAAATTTTGTTTGATGGGGGGGGTTTAGGAGTTAATCATAACTTAAACCTCCACTACTGTTTTTATTTAACTTAAACCTCCACTACTGTTTTTATTTAAGTTTTAAGAGACTTTTTTTTGGCTATTTGCAAGGCAATGGGGTTAAGTGACTTACTCATGCTAACACAGTGAAGTAAGTATTAAGTGTCTGATATTGGATTTGGTTTTTTTAATTGATGTTTTATTTTTCCAAATACAAGCTATGAAAGTTTTTCAACATTTATCCATATGCCTATGTATATTTTTAAGTTATAAAATTTCCTTCCACCCTCCTTTCCCACCCCTCCCCCTCAGCAGCGAACAGTAGGTTAATATTGTACATACATATTTGTGTTAAGTATGCTTACATATTAGTCATTTTTGGCATGAGGAATTAGGATTAAGGGAAAGAAATACATAAGAACTTTTTTTAAAAAAAGTGAATGTAGTGTTCATCAGATTCTGAAGGATTTTGTTTTGTTTTTCTTCCTCTAAGGTTGGATTTGAACTCAGGTTCACCTAACTCCAGGGCCAGGGTTCTGTCCACTGTGCCACCTAACTGCCCCAAGAGATTTTTAAGGAGGTTAGAGAGGTTAACCAGGGTTAACCTCAGGATAATCATCATCATCACCATCATCATCACCATCATCATCATCATCATGTTAATTCAGGACAAAGAACCATAAGATTCAGGTTCAGGTTCAGGTTTCAGAAGGCAAAGGACCTGGGTTGGTATTGAACTTTGCTAACCTCTGTAATATTGGGCAAATTGATTTATCATTTTGAGCCTCCATTTCCTCATCTTTAAAATGAAAGAGGCTGGGCTAGATCATCTCTTCTAGACTCAAATTTAAGAGATCTTGTGACTTTCTAAAGGGTTGGAGAGTGGTAAGAATTATTTAAGCAGAGATTTTAAAGACTTTATTCTTTTGTCTTCTGCCCTTCCAGTCTTTATTGGACATGCCTCCCTGGGTCATCTATAGTTACTAGATTGGCCAAGACTGGTAAATCTGACTTTTTTTTAAATGTATTTATTTTTGCAATTATATGTAAAGATGGTTTCCAACATTTATTTGGAATTTCATGTTACACATATTTCCATATTAGTCATGCTAAGAAAGAAAAACTAAAACAAAAGGGGAAAACCACAAGAAAAAAACAAAAACAAATTTAAAAAAATGAAAATAGTATTGATTAGTATTCAGACTCCATAGTTCTTTCTCTGAAAGTGGATGACATTTTCTATTACATGTCTTTTAGAACTCTCTTTGATCACTGTGTTGGTGAGAACTAAGTCTATCATAGTTGATCATCACACAGTATTGCTGTTACCATGTATAATGTTCTCCTGATTCACTCAGCATCATTCCTATAAGTCTTTCCAGGTTTTTCTGAAATCTGTATGTTCATCTTTTCTTTTCTTTTTTTTAGGTTTGTTTTTTTTTTTGCAAGGCAAATGAGGTTAAGTGGCTTGCCCAAGGCCACACAGCTAGGTAATTATTACATGTCTCAGGTAGGATTTGAACTCAGGTACTCCTGACTCCAGGGCCAGTGCTCTGTCCACTGCACCACTAGCTACCTCCTGTTCATCTTTTCTTAAAGAACAATAGCATTCTATTATATTTATATACCACAACTATATTTATATACCACATTTTAGTCATTCCCAGTTGATGGACCTCCCCTCAATTTCCAGTTCTTTGCTACCACAAAGAGAGCAACTATTAATATTTTTTACATGTAGTTCTTTTCCATTTTTTATGCTCTCTTTGGGAAAAAAACTTACTAGTGGTATTGTTGGATCAAAGTGTCTGAACAATTTTATAGCCCTTTGGGCATTGTTTAAAATTGCTCTCCAGAATGGTTGGATCAGTTCACAACTCTACCAAAAATGGATTAGTGTCCCACTTTTCCCACATCCTCTTCAATATCTATCATTTCCCTTTTTTGTTTTTTTTGTTTTAATATGCATCTTTTAAATTTTCATTCTCATTTTATTTTAATTTGCATTTAATTTTTAATTTAATTTTATTTGTATTCCTCTAACAGATGATTTGAGCATTTTTTCATATGATTATAGATAGTTTTAATTTTTTTCATGTAAAAACTGCCTGTTCATATCCTTTGACCATTTATCAGTTGGGGAATGACTTGTATTCTTATAAATTTGACTCCATTCTCTTTCTATTTTAGAAATATGGCCTTTATCAGAAACACTTGTAAAAATTGTTCCCCAGCTTTCTGCTTTCCTTCTAATCTTGGTTGTGTTGGTTTTGTTTCTACAAAAACTTTTAATACAATCAAAATTATCCACTTCACATTTCATTATGTTCTCTATCTTCTCCATAGATCTAATAGTAAATGATCTTTAATTGGTTTATGGCATAATTATTTTATCTAAATCATGTATCCATTTTGAACTTATCTTGGTATAGAATGAGAGATGTTGCTATACCTAATTTCTGCCTTACTTTTTCCAGGGTTTTTTTTTTAGCAGTTTTTGTCAAAGAGTATGTTCATATCTTAGAAACTGGAGTCTTTGGGCTTATCATAATTTTTACTGTGTTTTGTAAATCTTACCTATTCTACTGATCCACCACTCTATTTCCTTTGCATTCTTTTTTTCATTGATTTCCCTGATATCTTGATATTTTGTTCTTTCAGATAAATTTTATTTTTTTCCAGTTCTATAAAATAATTTTTGGTAGTTTGATTGATATGGCACAGAATAAACAACTTAAAACCTGGTTCTTGTCAGGCTGTAAACTAAGCCTCAGTTTTTTTTCTCAGTAAAGACTTGTATTAATTAGATGAGGAGAGGTACTCCTCAACCAAGCCCCATCCCCATAGCAGATTTTGCTGCGGTGAAATTATTGTACCAGTACAAATTTGCTAAGAATGTTTTCATTAATCAAAAATGAAAGGAGATTCAAATATGATCAGATACCATCATAGGTTTTTTGTTTTGTTTTTGTTTTTTTACCTTTTATTTTAATTTTTTCCAGTTACATGAAAAAACAAGTTTCAACATTTACTTTTAAAAACTTGAGTTCCAAATTCTCCCCCTTCCTCCCACCTTAATCCCCTTCATTGAGAAAGAAAATTATTTGACATACATTCAAAATGTGTAGTCATGAAAAACATTACAATACTCATGTGGTAAAAGCAAACATAACCCCACCTCCCCCCCAAAAAAAAGAAACCTCAAGAAAAATAAAATTAAAAAAAAAAGTATGTTTCAATCTCTTTGTGGAGACTATCAGCCCTGTCTTTGGAATGGATAGTATTCTTTATCATAATACCTTCATTCTATTTGGTCACAGTTGATCATCCTGCAACATTCTGTTACTTTGAGATAGCATCATAGTTCTGAACACAAACAATGCCACTGAAAACTTGCAATACCGTTGTTATTCCCATGACCTGCCAAACAGCTTCCAAGAAAGTAAAATCTTTGGGTTCCAGGGGTAGAATGGCATAAACTGATGATGAGACCATCAAGAGACAGACTTGGATATACCGTACTGTCACCAATTTGATGCCAGAAAAATCACATATTGGTCCTTTGCTCCGTGTTGTTGACTATGGTGCCTTACTGATTTTGGAGGGACCCACATCCATAAGGTCAAGGACTCCCACAACATCCAGACCATCACAAGGCCTGTTTCTTATTAAATCAGACCTTGGGGTGATAACAGTTCTGGAAAAGTCAGTGATAAGGATATCTTTGTACGTTCTTCTCACTAAAATCAGCATACGGTTGAAGTCATGCCTTCATTCAATTGATGTCATGGTCTTCTATTATAAGGACAACAGTCAATCACACCCAATAGAATGAACTCAGATTTCATTCTTGGAAAAAATATCAACACAACTTAATGGTTCCTTTCACTGGAAAATCCAAGCTAATATGGAACAAGACTGTCAACTAATTCACTACTTCAAGGTGAGGAAAAAACAAGGAGGACTGGGAGAGAAAACACTCTTACTGTAGCCTACTGGCAAGCTGCCAGTCAATGCATGATTTTAAATTTTTTAAACAGTACTTACCTAGAGTTTTCCTTAATCTCATTAAGTGAAAACTTTCACTAATTTTAAAATTAAATTTCCTTTTCAGCTTCCAAACTCTTTCTCTTTTCATCATTCTCTTTGGGTCTCAGGATACTTTCCGCAACAAGAGGGGCACTAGGCCTCTAGTCATATACCAGCTCCAATAATTGTCCTCTGACTTTCTCTGTTCCTGTGGTGCTTTCCAAAGAACAAAGGCCTTTCCTCATTTCCTATTCTATACTTGTGGTTCCTCTAGTTCCCTAGTTCTAGCCCTGTTCCCTACTAGAGGATGGTGGAACTTCAGGGGGACTTCTATCAGGGGAACCCCATAAAGCATACAGGACTTTTTGGAAGATGAGAGTACAAATACCAATCTCATCCCAGGCATCTTAGTGTCAAGACATTAACAGTATAAAAACTGACTTTGGGGATCAATCTCTTGAAGATAAATTGGGTTAGATTCTGGTCTTTTAAAAGATTTAGAGATGAAGGGAACCTAGAGGATTTTACATCTAACTCCATCATTCCCATGAGGAAACTGAGACTTGGGACTATTGGTTAAATGACATGTTCATGATTTTACAGAAAACTAGTAAGGTCAAAGGCAGGATATGAGCCCAGATATTTCAGAGTTCAAATACAGAACACAATTCACTACTCCATTCTTCTTCCCATTATTATGACTATTCTTAAAAAGATTTGGAAAGTATCAAGTTCAAACTTCCTGCCAAATACTCTTCTGATTTCCCTCTTTTCCTCTTTTTAAAACTATGCCAATATTTGTCCCTTTCTAGACTCATAGGACCTCTCCTGCTTTCCACAAGTTGCTGTGGCTTTTTGCTATTCATATCTTCTAGTATTTTTTTAAGTTGTTCAGACCTGGTAACTAGAACTCATCAAGCAGAAGTAGGATGCCCTTTTATTATCTGTTTATTATTTTGGTTTTCAATTCCCTAATAGACATTTTTCTTCCGGTCCTTTATAGTCCAAAGATCATTCTCCTTGGCAGAGGAAGAAAGTATAAAATGAGAGTTCAATAGTTCGGCCTTTTTTCCTTTGCCTGCTATCATCATCTTAACCACTTTGATTAATAGTCCTGCCCCCATTCCCTCCCAGACCAAATATGTGCCCTCCTTTCCACTCACATAGCTGCCATTCTGATACAGACCTTCATTATTTCACATTTGAACTATTGCAATAGCCTTCTGACCGGTTGATCTCTTGGCTTGTGTCTCCCCATTGCTAACTACTATTGAATTTTCTACTAAAGTGACTTACTAGCTAAGCCCTTAATATATAATATTGTATGAGATATTATCTGCCTGGGTCAAGTGTATACACACACACACACACACACACACACACACACACACATAAATTATACATTCTTGAATTGAACTTCTTAGAGTTTTAAAAATTGCTTTTCTTAGAGCACCCCATGGGATTTTAGTTCATGCACTCCATTTTATAAACTAATTATCTATCTGATATTCTGGGAAGTTAAGTGAGCTTGCCAGGTCATACGTGTCAGTGGCTGGACTTGTACTCAAGTCTTCTGACTACATGGTCATCATTCATTGCACTCTACCAGGCTGTTTCACTAAAGGTATTGCTAATTCATCAGTTAACAAGTATTTATTAACAGTTTATTATGTACTGAGTACTATGCTTCATGTACACACACATACAAAAAAAAAATACAGTCCCTAGTTCCAAGAAATGCACATTATAATGAGCAATGAACAAACAAAATATGGAAAATAATGACAAAGGGAAGACATTAGTGGGGGATTGACTGGGGAAAGGCTGCTTACAGAAGGTAGGTTTTGAAGTGAGTCTTCAAGGAAACCAAGGAAGTCAGGGGACAGAACTGAGGAAGAAGAGCATAACAGGCATGGGGAGAGCCAATGAAAAAATCACATTCAAGAGATGGAGTTTTGTGTGTGGGGAAAAAGGTAGCTGGCAATTGTTGATGGATCAAAAAGTGCATAGAGGGCAATAAGGTATAAGAAGACTGGAAAGATAAAGAGAAACCATGGTGCAAAAAGTTTTAAGAGTCAAACAGGATTTTATATTTGATAATGGTGGTAATGGGTAATAGGTAATACAGGAGTTTACTGAGTAGGAGACTGACATGATCAGACTTGCACTTTAGGAAAATCACTTTAGCAGTCAAATAGACAGTAAACTGGAAGGGGGGGGGAGACCCAAGCAAGGAGACTAACCAAAAAGAAGGCTATTGCAGTAGCCCAATGTGAGATGATGAGGGCCAGTATTAGAATGGTAATTATGTGAGTGGAATATAAGAGGTGTTTTAAAAGTAGAAATGACAAAATTTGGCCATAGGTTGGCCATATGGTGTCAGCACAAGTGAGTATTCAGGGATGACATCTAGAGTGTGTTTGTGTCCTTGATGGCGAAGGATAAGTTGGGAAAGGGCGAGAATCTGGAGAAAGACAAAAGAGTTGTGTTTTGGACATAATGACTGAGATCTTTATCTTTGAGATATTCAGTAGGCAATTAATGATGTCGAACTGGAAGTTGGGAAAGAAGTTAGGACTTAGATAGATAGATATGTGGTTCATCTGCATAGAGATAATAATTAAGCCCTTAGGAGTTTTTCAGATCATTGCACAGTAAAATTGTTCTTTTCCCCTCATTCATATGATATGAGATGAGTTCAGGCTAGCAGAAAGACAAAAGAGCATGGAATTGAAAGTCAGATCTGTGTTTTCTACTCCAAGTTATGACCCAAGCTATATGATGTTGGGTGAGTAAAAGGCCTCTGGGATTCAGTTTCACAATAAAAATGTAGTAACACTATAGAATCATACTCACAACTTGAGTATTCCAAAGGATAATTCCTCCAGGATCAAGGTATGTTGTAGATTGAATTCCAAAAGCTTCAGTTCAAGAACTCCCACTGATGTGCTGACTTTTAATGTGTCAGAGGACACAACCTTCTCAAAGAAAAAACATTCACTGAATAGCATCACAAAAAAGAGTAGTTACAAATATCCCCCTCCCATAAACCTAGGACATACTCTCATACACATGCACACAGTGTCAGTGATAAGAGTTAACATACACATAAAATACATTAAAAAGAGAGATATACTAAGGACACAAATGAGACCTACATAATTCAAATCTCCAATGGTTCAGGGTCCTGATGATCCTGTTATTCTTATGGTGTCTTTACTCTGCTCCCCTAGGGTAAAGTATCTATAAGGTATGTCATTCTATTGTATATAATTGACCTGTTGGGTGTGTTATCTTCTAGTGGAATGTTAGGTCCAATGCAATACTCCAAGATGAATTATAGGAGAGAAGGAATAAGGAGGAAAAAATAATTCCCTCTCAAGGTGGGTTATTTTTCTATAGTTGTCTCTTCTTAATTGGCAAAACTCACAGGCCTTCCCTATGGTTCTTGTGCTTCATGATCTCCATAAAATACTTCAAGCAAAACTGTGTCGCGGTTATTGGAGGAGGTAAGTACTCTCATGACTAATGCCCCTCTCCCAGTAAGTTTGACTTTTTATCAAACTATCTCTACCTCAACTGGCTCTTCAGAGAGTATTATCTTGATTTTTCTTTTAGGTTTTTGCAAGGCAAATGGGGTTAAGTGGCTTGCCCAAGGCCACACAGCTAGGTAATTATTAAGTGTCTGAGACTGGATTTGAACCCAGATACTCCTGACTCCAGGGCCAGTGCTTTATCCACTGCGCCACCTAGCCGCCCTATTATCTTGATTTTTAAAGTACACTAGGGGCATACCTGAGCCTTCACTCAGTCAATGATAAGCCACTCTAAAATTCCATCAGATATGATAGAATTTCTTCACACCTTATAAAGAGGTAAGGAAACATAAACACTTCTTTATATTTGATTTGAGATCTTAACACTTTGTTGTCTCAGTTACTTTCCCTTTATAACCTATAATTTCATCAAGTGGACTTGGGGGAAATCAATTGATCAGGGGTTCCCTAATTAATCTCTTCTTCCCACAGAGCAATTTTTTTCATTTTTTTAATTGATATTTTATTTTTTGGACACATGTTACAAAAGCTTTTCAACATTCATCCATATACCTATGTATATTTTTAAGTTGCAAAACTTTCTTCCAACCTCCCTTCCCACCCCACCCCCTTCCCTCAGCAGTGAACATGCAGGTTAATATTGTACATACACATTTGGGTTAAGCATTTTTGGTGTGAGGAATTAAAATTCAGGGAAATAAATACATAAGACATATTTTTTAAAAAGTGAATGTAGTGCTCATCAGATTCTGAAGGATTTTTTTGTTTATTTTGTTTTGCTTTTCTTCCTCTGCATAGGGTTAGCATCATCCACAGCTGGTCTAATAGGGTTGTCCTAGCTCTCTAAACTACTGAGAGCAGCTGATTCCATCAGGGTTATTCATCTCACAGTGATGTTATTAATATGAACATTTTTCTCTTGGTTCTGCTCTCTTTGCTCAGCATTGGATCCTGTAGTTCATTCCATGCATCTCCAGAGTCTGACCATTTATGATTTCTTATAAAACTAGTATTCCATAATATTCATGTACCATATCTGGTCTAACCATTCCCCAATTGAGGGGCATTCCCTCAATTTCCAGTTCTTTACCACTACAAAAAAAGAGTGACTATGAATATTTTGGAATATGTGGGACTTCTCCCATTTTTGTGATTTCTTCTGGATATAGACCTAGAATTAGATTTGCTAGGCCAAAGGGTATGAAATTTGCTCTTTGGGCATAGTTCCATATTGCTCTCCAGAATGCTTGGATTAGTTCATAACTCCATCAGCAATGCATTAATGTCCCGTTCCTCCCATAACCTCTCCAACATTGATCATTTTCCCTTTCTGTCAACTTAGGCAATCTAATAGGTGTGAGGTGATACCCCAGAGTTGTTTTAATGTGCATTTCTCTAATCAATAATGATTTGGAGCATTTTCAAATGATTATTTATAGCTTTAATTCATTTCTATTCATATCCTTTGACCATTTATCAATTGGGGAATGACTTGTAACTTTATAAATTTGATGCACTTCTCTATATATTTTAGAAATAAGACTTTTATCAGAACTCCTGGTTTTGAAGATTATTTTTTATTTTTCTGTTTTCCTTCTAATTTAGGCAGCATTGATTTTATTAGTGCAAAAACATTTAAATTTAATATAGCAGGGGCAGCTAAGTGGCACAGTAGATAGAGCACCGGCCCTGGAGTCAGGAGTACCTGAGTTCAAATCTGACCTCAGACACTTTAATAATAATTACCTAGCTGTGGGGCCTTGGGCAGGTCACTTAACCCTATTTGCCTTGCAAAAACCAAATAAATAAACAAGCAAACAAATTAATGAATTAATGAATAAATAAATAAATTTAATATAGCCAAAATCATTCATTTTGTAGTTTATATTTCTGCAGTACTCTTTTTCTTGTTTTGGTCATAAATTTGTCCCCTTTCCATAGATCTGACAGATAATTTCTTGGTGTATCAATTTATCTATGATGTCACCCTTAATGTTTAAATCCTGTACCCATTTTGACTTTATTTTGGTATAGGGTGTGAGATATGGGTCTATGCCTAGTTTTTGCCATATTATTTTCCAGTTTTACCAACAATTTTTGTCAGATAGTGAGTTCTTATCCCAGAAATTGATGTCTCTGGGTTTTTCAAACAGTAGATTACTAGAGTAATTTACTACCATTTGTTTTGAACCTATCCTAATCCATTAATCTTAACCAATACCAGGCAGTTTTGATGACTGTCACTTTATAGTATAGTTTTAGATCTGGCAGAGCTAGGGCACCTTCATTGATATATTTGTTTATCAGTTCCCTTGCTATTCCAGACCTTTTGATGCTCCAGATGAATTTTGTTGCTATTTTTTCTAGCTGGGTAAAATAATTATTTGGTAGTTTGATCAGTATGGCACTGAATAATTAATTTAATTTGGATAAAATTGTCATTTTAATTATATTAGCTCAACCCAACCATGAGCAACTGACATTTTTCCAATTATTTAGATCTGACTTTATTTAGGTGAGAAGTGCTTTTTTTTTTTGCAAGGCAATGGGTTAAGTGGCTTGCCCAAAGCCACACAGCTAAGTAATTATTAAGTGTCTGAGGTTGTATTTGAACTCAGGTACTCCTGACTCCAGGGCCAGTGATCTATTCACTGTGCCACCTAGCTGCCCCTCACTGAACCATCTAGCTGCCCCAAGAAGTGGTTTATAATTGCGTTCATATAGTTTCTGAGTTTGTGTTGGGAGGTAGATACCCAAGTATTTAAGGCCATCTACAGTTACTTTAAATGGAATTTCTCTTTCTATTTCTTGGGCTTTGTTGTTCATATATAGAAATGCTGATGATTGATGTGGATTTATTTTATATCCTGCTACTTCGCAGAATTTGTTAATTGTTTCAAAGAGTTTTTAAGATGATTTTCAAAGGTTCTCTAAGTATATCATCATATCATCTGCAAAAAGTGCCAATTCTTCACTGCCAATTCTGATTCCTTCAATTTCTTTTTTCTTCTGTTATTGCTAAAGTTAACATTTCTAATACTATATTGAATAGTAATGGTGATAATGGGCATCTTCGTTTCACCCCTGATCTTAGTGGACATGTTTTGTCTCAACATAGTGATGTCATCTTGAACCTCTTCGATGGAGAGACAAGATCCAACCATACCCATAAGTCCAACCTCTTCAATCATATTACACCTTTCATTATCTTAAAAGAGGTACAATTCTCAAGAGTTTTAAGTGTTATATCTCCCCTTTTAGGGTTGTATACAGTCTGATGATCTTGACTAACATTTGTTTTGTTTTGTCCCCCTTTTAATGTACCTTTTATGCATCTCTTGAGTCATGTATTTGGTGATTGAATTCTCTGCTCAGTTCTGGTCTTTTTGTCAAGAAATTTTGTATGTCTTTTATTTCTTTGAACATCCATCTTTTTCCCTGAATTTTGAAGGGTGGCAAATTTTTCATTGTAATCCCAGGTCCTTCACCTTCCAAGATATGTCTTTCATTGTTGAGGCTGATAGGTCATATATGAGTCTGATT
The DNA here is from genome assembly GCF_037893015.1 of Macrotis lagotis. NCBI lineage: Eukaryota > Metazoa > Chordata > Mammalia > Peramelemorphia > Peramelidae > Macrotis > Macrotis lagotis. Next base: position 577,586,423 of record NC_133666.1, read on the forward strand.
GTGTTTCCTTTGTATTTAATTTTTTTTCCTTTTATGCTGCCTACAGAATTTTCTCCTTTATTTGAGAGTTCTGGAATTTGGCTATAACAGCCCTTAGAGTTTTTATTCTGGTGTTACATTCTGTGTATTCTTTCAATGGCTATATTGGTTTCTTGTTCTAGCAGATTTGGATAGTTTTCCCTGATAATTTCCTCTATGATGTTTTCCAGGTTCTTTTTTTGATCTAGGCTTTCTCATAGTCCAATGATTTGTAAATTATCTCTCCTGGATCTATTTTCCAGGTCATTTGCTTTTCCTAAAAGGTACTTCACGTTTTCTTCAAATTTTTCAACTTTTTTATTTTGTTTGATAGAATCTGGTAGTCTTGTAGATTCATTGGTTTCTATTTGTTCAGTTCTAATTTTTAAGATTTTATTTTCTTGAATTAACTTTTGTTTCCTTTTCCAGTTGGTTATTTTTTTTAACTTTGAACGGAGTTGATTTCTTTGGTCAATTTATCATAATTTTCCTGTATGACTTGCATTTCTTTCTTCCATTTTTCTTCTTCCTCTCTTCTATGGTTTTTAAGCTCTTCCATGAGCCTTTTGATTTGAGTCCATTTCATAGATTCTTTTGAAATTTCCCCTGAGAGCAATTTTTTCACTGATTTCTTCTTCTGACAGGGCATTGTTATCATCTTTATCTGCCAAGTAGTTTTCTACAGTGAGCACATTTTTTTTGCTCATCTTTGTTGTTTTAGCTCTGCTCCTAGAGTTTAAGGAATGTAAATCCAGGTTTTTATGCTAGGGCTGGGATTTGATCCCTCGCTTGCCTTTGCAGTTTAGACCTTACTTTTGCAGAAGTTTATTTCTTCTTTTATGTCCAGGTTCTGCCTATGCAGTAGTTTGTTCCCAACCTAGTTGTACCTTTTGCCCCAGTATTCCCAGGTTCAGACTTCATCAGGGTTGAACTTCTGGCTTAATATATAGTTGCTGGTACCTATGCTATTGTAAAACTGTCGGGACCTGGACTGCACTGTGACTTAAAGCCTCTTGCTGGCTTTTCTGTTCTCCCATCTTCTGAACTTTACTTCCCCTTTTCCCCTAAAGAAACAGACCTTCACTGAAGATCCCCCACAATGTCTACAGATGAAAATTTCTTTGGATCTTCTCTTTTTCTTGGTGGAATCTGTAGTTTTAATGTCAGTGCAGAGGCTTCATTTATCCTTGGTAGGGAAAAGTTCCAGGAGCATGTAAGTTTTATGTTGCCATCTTGGTTCCACCCTGGAAGTCCACACAGCAAATTTTTTAAAAGGGTTTGTTGTATAACTGAAAGTATATAGTTTAAATAACTTTTACATGTATAGTATTCATATATGTATATATATATAGCTTATAATCTAATAATTGATATTCACATAGTACTCCGAAGATTAAAAGGGTTTTACGAACCTGCTAATATTTGATCTTTACAATAACCTTGTAACACAGATTAGGCTAATTCTTTTCTTATAAACCAAAAAAGTTGTCTTCAAGTCTTGAGTGACCCAGGGAGACAAGGTTCAAGCCACCTAGTTAATGGAGCTTCCTGCTAGTCTCAGGATGTATTAAAAGATGACTTACTATTCAGCTAAGGGCAAATAAGGATCTAGACTTCAGAATAAGTCCCAAGGCTTTATAAGTCACCCTGTCCCCACCCTATGGAATATCTTTTCTATGCTGCAGTTAAGTGAATCTCCTTTTGTTAATTTTTGAATGACCCAGGAGTATCTCACTTCATTTCAATATAGAACCTAAATTAATAGGGAATCAATATAAGTCAAGATCAGTCTACTTTTTTTTTTGTATCCCCAGCATCTAGGAAGATGCTGGGGATACAAAAAAAAGCAAAAAAAACCCATCCCTTCTATCAAGAAGCTCCTGGTCAAATAGCAGAGACAATGCAAACCACTATGTATAAATAGAATATATGAAGAGTCAATTGACAATAATCTCAGGACGAGGCACTAAGATTGCTAATGATTATCTTTTCATTATATAGGATTTTTTATGGTGTCATGTTTGCATTGAGTAAGGAATTTCTCCTGGTCATTTACATGGTTGATAAATCTCAGTTTAAATAGGTATCAACTTACATCTTAATTCCTTGATAGGTGTCAATTGGTTTTATAGGTCTCAGTAATGAATTTACAAAATGTTCATAATTGAGTTTTTTAATTTACCTTATGGTCCACAAGGTTTATGGTCCCCCACTAAATAATTCATGCAAAATTATACCTTTATTTGGGGAAAGTATAATTTCCAGATACTCTCATGGCTAGTTCCTAGAATATTTTGACAGTATTGATTCCCCCAATATGTTTGAGTTACAACTAGTCTCAATAATGTTTAGGACTATATATTCTAGAGGCAGAGATAGGACCTAAATCAGATCTTCTGAATTGAAATCCACACATTTTCATCTGTTGTCATGATATTTCTCATTTTCAGAGGCCTTTTCTAAAGTCATAAAATTATATTATTTTATATGAACCCACAAATTAATTCAAACTAATTCAGTTTCCTTACAATAACAGAGAGAAGGTAGAGTTTCTAGCAGCCAAGGATTAATCAATTCAACTAACATTGGAATAACTAGTATATCCTGTTCACCTAAGCAGTGGTATGAGTTTAATTGCTCTTCTAATAACTGAAAAGTTCAAGGCAAATAGGAAACAGAGAAATATGGAAGGATTTCAATCATGCCATTTGAGAATTAATTGAAGGAATTGGAAAAAGAGAAAATGGGTGAGGAGGAAAATTATACATACCAAAAAAAACCATACATATACACACATATCTTCAAGTATTTAAGGGCTTTCTTGTTGAAGAGCAAATTAACTTGTTCTTGTTCCCTGGCAGAAGAACAGGGAGAAAGGGAGGGAATATGAAGAAATATACACTTAGAAGTGATATGAAGGAAAAAATTAATAAAGCACTCTGAAAGTAGCATAGTATTCTAGTAATCTTTTGTAGCCCACCCCCTCCACCCCATATTTGTCTATGATCCATCTCATGGATATAGGATACCTCAGCTAGGGAAGGGCTGAATCAAAGTCTGGACTCAATGATTATTTATCTACAGCAACTATAGAAATCTAGGAACTATCTCCAGAGATTTAAGAGTTAAGACAGAAATTCACCATTAAAAGTGCCCTTGTTTGGATTTGTTTCTTTGTGCTTGCCATTTGCCAATATCCCTGAACCATATGACTTCTTATCCAAATTTCCAATGAGCAACAGCTGTATAGATAATGACCATCTGTGCAGTGGTATGCCTTCCTGGAATCTGGTAAATGCCCAGATAAACTGTTTCACAAATGATCACAGACAAGATCACAAGAGCAGGTGGTAAATATCTATGTGATGGTAAATAATAAATTTTCATGTTGACTTGGATTGAACTAAACTTACCTTCCTCTTCATTTTATCCTTCTTTACCCACCCCCACCCCAACTAATCATAATGTTTATCAATACCAAAACAGAATTTGGGAATAGAAACAATAAATAATATCTTACCTCACTACCAATCACTGCATCCCTGACACACAAAAAAGGTGAGATTTATTTTGTATATATGGGTAGAGGTGCTGCTTTATTTCAGAAACTGATTTAATAAAGTTGGTACTTCTACAGCAAATCCTGAAAAACTTTTAATGCACCTCCACTACCCTTTCCAATGATTCTAACTTTAGTATTATATTGCAAAATACTTTAATATTTTAAAAGTGTTTTCACAGCAACCCAGCTGGCATAGATTAGTAAAGATGTTTTACAGTTGGAACTAGAGAAGAAACTGAGTCTCTGAACAGTTAAGTAATTTGTCCAGGGTTCCACAACCAGAGTGCAACAGAGGACCTGAATCCATTTCTCCAGAGTTCTTTTTAGCTATCTTTCTACAACAGTAGAACCTCAGTTCATAAATTCAATTCATTCTGAGGTTGTTTGTCATGCTATTTGTTGGTATTACATGGTGAATAATAGTTACCACATCCTCAAAAATATTTATATATAAAAATAATTGTTTATAATTTTAAGTAAGTTCTTTATCTCTAATACACCTGAAATACAACAGCAATGATTAGTTCAGAATATAAACCAAAAATAAAACAAATTTACCTGCACTTTACCTTTGACATGAGGGAGACAAGAAGGAGGAGGAGGAAGGGTTATTGCTTGGAAGGAGAATCTCCTTCCATGAGAACATCAGGAATTTCAATGTTGGGAGTGTTCTCAAGTTACTTTTGTTAAAACTAAGACTAACACTACTGCCTTCACTCACTTTTCATTTCTTAAAATAATTTTCATGTTTTGATTCACTTATTTATTTTTCCTTTTACATTCACTTCTGAATAAGAATCTATGTAACAGAATGTCATAGAAATATGCCTTTGTATTATTGTCAAAAATATTCGTGGTTCTCATTCCTTCAGCCTTATTTGGGTGATGTTTAAGTAAAATTTTGCACTTTTCCCCACATATGATAATTTAACTTGATGTGAAGGATTCCTCCAATCTCTCAACCTCCTCCTCAGTTGAGATATCCTCTGCAATCTCACTGTTGCTCTCATGAAAATTCATCAGTTACTCCATCATCACCTCCTGACTATGTTCCTCCACCAGCTCTTGAATGTCTTCAGCATACACCTCCAGTCCCAATGTCTTGCCCAAAGACATTCATTGACTACTGATTCCTTTTCAGGAACAAACTCCTCAAAGTCACATTTGAGAAAGCAGTCAGGCCACAGTTTTGAGTGTTCTCTTGGTGATTCTATTGCAAGTTTTGTTGATGATCTTGAGGCAACCAACCAAAACTCTCAGAAGGAATGGTTAGTGTCTTCAATCACCTTAAAACATCACTGAAATAAAACTTTTTTTGAAATATGAAAGAAAAAAAATTGCCCTAATTGAGCATCATCCCTTTGCAAACCATTCAAGTACAAACATGATGTTCTTACTATAAATTTTGTTTATCCTACAAGACAAATTTTACAAAAAATTTTTCTTTGTCACTGAAGCATATATAAACCAGGTTATTCATAAACCAAGGTTCTACTATACTCTACACTTCGTTGCCCTCAGGTTTGTACTCTGGCAACTTTTGTTATTGGTGTGTTATTGTTCAGTTGTGTACAACTCTCTATTCCTCAGAAACCTTATTTCTTGGCCAAATAAGCTTACAGACTAATCCTGGTTCATAAAATGATAATAATTATTATATTATTATATATAATAATAATGCAACTAATATTTATATACTACTTCAAAATTTGCAAACCACCTTATATATGTTGTCATGTGATTCTCAAAAATTTCTATGAGGTAGATGCTATCAGTATTATCATCTTACAGATGAGGATACTCGTACTGAAAAAAAAGAAAGGGACTTGCCCAGGATCATATATCCTAGAAATGTCTGAAGTAGGATTTGAATTCAGGTCCCTATGTTCTGAGCTAAGCACACTGTTTTTTCTGCCACCTAATTAACTAAAGATGTTAGGTCAACTTGGTAACACATGGGTTTTAATAGGAGTTTTCTGGAAACATCTTAGAAATATCCCTAATGGTAAAGGCTTCCAGGCACTGAAGAAAGACAACTGGTAAGATTTTTGGAATCGGGGTTTCTAGATTTCTCAGATCATACCCACCACCTGGGTGACTTCTTAACCTGCCTCCATGTTGACATTAGTCACATCCCAGAAAGCAAACCTGCCAGGGAGATAGGTGATTGAAAATACCTCTCCCTGTCCTATCATCAAAAACAAGTTCAATTCTAAAGATATTCTAGGGGTTACTTCTAAAATGAAACAGATTCTAGTTGGGACCCACATTTCAAGATAGAATAATACCCCTGAGCCTACCACCACCCCAATTCCCCAGGACCACTCCAGTGAGTCTAGTACCAAGCTTCCTACAGTGGTGTTACAGGAGTTGACCCTCCTAGCAAAAGTCTAATAAACCAAAGGTTTCCTTCCTCAATCCCTGGGATAACCCTGGGAGGTAGGAGCATCATTTACTCTAGCATATGCTGCAAGGTTGGCATATTCACACAAGCATGCGTGCAGGCACACACAATAACTCCTTCAAAGATCAAATAGCCTCTCAGTTAATAGTCAAATACAATCATAGACCTAATTCCCAGAAATCTCATTAAAGATGCCTATGTGGAGGAAAATAAACAGGAATTCTTTGAGTGATTTAGTCCAAACACTGCTGAGCAGCTAGGAAATATTTATATTGAAAAAGAAAGCCTTTATTACTATTGCACATTTAAGTAATTTCCCTCATTCAAGGGAGGTAGGATTCAGAATTGAAGCAGATAGCAATTAATATTGCTTTAATATGAACATTTATTTTATTGTTTGAAATCATAGTTAGCAATTTTCTAACATTGACCAACATTTCTCCCTATGTGCCGAACTCTGAAAATTTTCAAATATAAGAAAGCTTTAAAAAATCAAAGCAAAAATATGGTCCCTGCTAAAAAATCACCTTTATCACAAAAAGATAAGAAGAATTTACTTTTATATAGTGTCTTTCATCCATGATCATAATGAGATTTCCCAATATGATGTATTTAATTGTATGGCCTCTATATGATGTAAACTAGGATTGATTTTGAATTTTGAAGAGAATCACTTCAGCCAAAACAGTAGCATGATTATATATTATAATATTGTATAATAAAATGATTTTTAGTAGCCAAAGTGAAAGATTATTTTAGTGGTTGATCAGTGGCTCTTAGGTTAATTATTACCACTATGATTATAGAAGTAAACATAGGGCAAGAAAGTTATAGGTACAAAAGAGCATAGCTAGTGGTTAAGAACCCAAGCAGAACTTCAGTTCATCTATAGACATACACTTCAGTTCATTTATATGCTTGTATAATGTACTATCCCTTTAAGTCTCTGTCCTTTTCATATGGAACAGCTTAGTGCTGAGAACAAAAAACACACCCCACCTCAACAACAATAAAAAAAAAAATTAGATCAGTTAGTAAAGAATTAAGATAATTGCCTTCTTCTAAGAATATTTTGGTGCCTGAAAGGGAAGGGAAATAAGTTTTTTTTTAATAAAAACTGCTAAAAACTGATGTATAAAGAAACATAGTTGTCAGATGAGAATTGATCTTTTGGAGATAGAAAATTAAATGTGTCATTAATATATAGATAAATCATCTTGTGAATGATGTAGAATAATGCTTAATTAGTAGATAGTTTGGTGTACTATTTTTTGATAAATAAATATATATGTATATATATATATATATGGGATTGATTAAAAACTTGTTTATGAAAAACTAAAATGTATATAAAATCACAGGACAAAGAATGAAACATTAAACAATATTGAGAACTAAAATTGCAGTATATTAATCTTCTAGCTTTTCTACATAAAACTTTTAAGACTTAAGATAGTAATGGGGGGCGGAGCCAAGATGGCGACATGAAGGGATCGAGTCTTAGGAGCTCTCTGATAAAACTCATAAACTAAGGACTCTAATTAAACTTTCGAGAGACAGAACCCACAAAGGGACCCAGTGAGGCAATTCTCCTACTCAAGGTAACCTGGAAAAGGGCAGAAAGGCTGTGCTCCCGGGTCAGAGGGGCGGCCCACCAGAGGGGTGGCCCACCAGAGTGAAAGAACTTCAGCCTCCCGGAGGCAGCCCCAGGGCTCTGGGAGCCACAGCTCATAGCAACAGGGTAGTCTCCTGAGCTGCACCCCGGGGAGCACCTGGCACAAAGTGGGGGAACAGCGGGGGACCTCTGCTAGAGCAAGCACGTGGAGCCCAGCCCTCAGGGCACACAGCAAGCAGCTTGGTCTTTCAGCAGCCTAGACCTGGAAACAGAAGCAGGCGGAGTTGGTAAGCAGGAGCCCCCAGGGCATGAGCCCATTGAGCTGAGGGAGGGGAGTGAAGAAAGAGAGACTGCAGAGCTCTGTCCTCTGCCCCTGGAACAGGACTCTGGGGCTCTGACCACATTCAGATCCTGATAGCAGTCTAGGCCACCCCCCCCATACAACAGCAGGGCCCCCCCACCTCGGCCCCGTGGCAGAGTGGGGAGCTTATGGTCATTCACAGACCAGGAAGGAGGACAGAGCCTCACACACTGAGACCCTTGTGGGAGTGTCCCAAAAGCTCAGGCTTAGGTTGGGAAAATGAACAAGCAGAGAAATAAGAGGAAGACCATTGAGAAATATTTTGCAAATGAGCCTAAGAAGGATCAAAATACTTAGTCTGAAGATGAGGAAGCAAAAGCTCCTGCATCTAAAGACTCCAAGAAAAACAGAAATTGGGCTCAGACTATGACAGAGCTCAAAAAAAGACTTTGAAAATCAAATGAGGGAGTTGGAAGAAAAACTGGGAAAAGAAAGGAGAGAGATGCAGGAAAAACATGAAAATGAAGTCAGCAGCTTAGTCAAGGAAATCCAAAAAAATGTTGAAGAAAATAGCATGCTAAAAAACAGCTTAGGTCAAATGGACAAAACAGTTCAAAAAGTTATTGAGGAGAAGAATGCTTTAAAAAGCAAAATTGGCGAGATGGAAAAAGAGATAAGAAAACTCTCTGAGGAGAACAAATCCTTCAGACAAAGAATAGAATTCAGGGAGATTGATGAATTTACCAGAAATCAGGAATCAATACTACAAAACCAAAAAAATGAAAAATTAGAAGAAAATGTGAAATATCTCATTGAAAAAACAACTGATATGGAAAACAGACTTAGGAAAGATAATTTGAAAATTATTGCAATACCTGAAAGTCATGATCAGGAAAAGAGCCTTGACATCATTTTCAAAGAATTACTACAGGAAAATTGCCCTGATATTCTAGAAGCAGAGGGCAAAATAGAAATGGAGAGAATCCACTGATCCCCCCCGAGAAAGAGATCCCAAAAAACCAACCCCCAGGAATATTATAGCTAAGTTCCAGAACTCCCAAGTCAAAGAGAAAATATTACAAGCAGCCAGAAGGACACAGTTCAAATATCGTGGAGCTGCAGTCAAGATCACACAGGACTTAGCAGCAACTACAGTGGAAGCTCGTAGGGCTTGGAATACAATATACCAGACGGCAAAAGAGCTTAGAATGCAGCCAAGAATGAACTACCCAGCAAGGCTGAATGTCCTCTTCCAGGGAAAAAGATGGACTTTCAATGAACCTGGGTAATTTCAAAGGTTCCTTTTGGAATGGCCAGAGATGAACAGAAGGTTTGATCTTCAGATACAGGACTCAGGTGAAGCATGGAGATTGGAGGAGAGGGGGGAAATATGAGGAACTTAATGAGGATGAACTGCATGTATAGAAAAATGATACTGATAATATTCATATGAACCATCTCAGTTAATAGAGCAGGTAGAGGGAGCTTTTATAGTTGAAGCACAGGAGAAAGCTGAATTTAAAGATAAAATATGGTGTAAAAATGGAGTCAATAGGAAAAAAAGGGAAGTAGAATGGGAGAGGGAAAAAGGAGAGGGGGAATAGTCCAAGATATTTCACGTAATAAGATTTTTTTTATTACAATGAGCTATTGCAATGATGTGGAAGGGGGGAGGCAAGGGGGAATGAGGGAACCTTTGCTCTCATTAGAGATGGCTAGGAGAGGAAACAGCAAATATACTCAATGGGGTATAGACAACTGGAGTAAGAAGGAGGGGGGAGCAGGGGGGAGGGGTGGGGAAGTGAATAAAGGAGGAGAGGATGGGCCAATGGAGGAGAGTGGTCAGATATAACACATTCTCTTTTTTACTTCTTGCAAGGGGCTGGGATTGGAGGGCTTGCACAGGACCATAGGGCCTGGTGGATTCTGGGCCTAAGGGGTGGTATGGGGGCTCAGGGCTTCTTGGCCCCAGGACCAGGGATCTGTCTGCTGTGCCACTCAGCGACCCTACAGCAGAGTCAGAGTGAAAGGAGAGAGAAAATAGAGTACATGGTAGTGGAGAAATAAGAAAGGAGGGAGTTGCGATCAGCAATGGCAAGGTTGGAGAAATATGGAAGCAACTTTTGTGATGGACTTATCATAAAGAATGTGATCCACCCACGACAGAGTTGATGGTGTTGGAACAAAGACTGAAGCACATTTTTTGTTATTATTATTTGGGGGAGGGTGCAGGGCAAGTGGGGTTGGGTGGCCTGTCTGGGACCACATAGCAGGGTGATCTTTGGGTGTCTGGGGCCGGATTCGGACCCGGGTGCTCCTGGCTCAAGGGCCAATGCTCTGTCTGCCACCCAGCCACCCCTAATATTATTACTATTTTATTTTATTTTATTTTGGGGTTTTTTTTCTTCCTTTTGGTTTTTGCAGGACAGTGGGGATTGGGTGGCTTGCATGTCACATGGCTGGGTGACTATTGGGTTTACGAAACTGGATATGGGCTCGAGTGCTCGTGGCTCCAAGGCTGGTGCTTCGTGCATTGCGCCACCTGGCCATACCTACAATTATTACTATTATTTTTTTTAATTTTAATTTTTTTTCTCTCCCCTTTACTTTTTCAACCAAGCAAGTCTATCTATATTCATGGTGGGAGGGGTATTTTGTTTACTTGTAAACAAGTATATTTTATTAATGTAAAAAAATTTGTACAAAATGAAAATAAAAAATAAATTAAAAAAAAAAGATAGTAATGGGGCAGCTAGGTGGCACAGTGGATAGAGCACCAGCACTGGAGTCAGGAGTATCTGAGGTCAGATCCAGCCTCAGACATTTAATAATTACCTAGTCGTGTGGCCTTGGGCAAGCCACTTAACCCTATTGCCTTGCAAAAATTTAATTTAATTTAATTTAAAAAAAAGACTTAAGATAGTAAAACAAAAAATAAGAAATAATGTGAATAATATTATAATTAAAGTCTGTTGACTTCTCAGAGGAAATTTAATAAATTGTTATGTCATAAGTGAGATTTATGGAGTACCAGGAAGCTCTGCTTTAATCTATTGAATATATATATGAGTTTGAGCCAGAGAAGCTTTTGTAGAGAAGAGATTAAAGAACAGGCAAGAAAATACAATAGGAACTAAAAAGTAGCTTTGTCAGAGGTATTTGGAGAGACCTGGAGGACAAAAAGTCACTTAGCAAGAAGTCTTTGGCTACTAATTCTCACTTGGCTGACTAAAAACAGGAGTTTTAGCTATTGACCTTCAGTATCAAGTAATGTTTCTCATTTCATGATTTCTCAAATACTTTGGGGGTTGTTAACAATGATCCAAGGGGTTCCTACTAAAAAATTTCCTAACAAATCCTTAAGCAATAAATAAGTATCCAACTATGTTAATATATATTTATAATATGTATATATATATATATATATATATATATATATATATATATATATTCTCCATGAAAATAAACCTGTGCATTTTTGAAGGTTATAGATTTGTTTCTTCAGTGACTCAAAAATCTCATGATTCTGTGCAAAATGATTTTGGTGAGTGCAATGATTGCATCAAATTCTGATCACTTCTAAGTTTAATATCTTCTTGCTATTTCTCAAATTGTTATCAAATTGTTTCCAAACCACTTCAAGAATTCAACATTTGAGGAAAAAAACTGATTCTTAATGGATGATCAGATCCACTGAATTCCTTACAATGCATTACAATGGCTGCCTTTTCCCTCTCTTTTATGAATAATCATTCCTCATCAGCAGTGTATGTAAATAATCAATACAGTAAGAACATTTGTGTCCTTACAATACAAATATCAGACCACTTAAAAACCATAATCAATGAGTATCAACATTTCAAGCCATCCTGAAACCATCATGGACCATCACAAATATTAGGCAGAAATAAATCTTATATTGCCTTTCATTGCAGTATTAAGGCAGGTGTTTTTTTTACTTTAACTTATTCTCTACTTAAGTAATTATTTGTCTTTCTGGTAGATTTAAAAAAAACTGTTCAGTTAACTCCATGAGAATATCATGCTGTGCTCATGGTAGAAGAGAACAAAGTCATATCTTAAGAGATTCTTTCCTTACAAAGATTTGTTTATATACAAACATTTCTAAAAATAAATAAAGCAGAACATGCAAATGGACTTTAAGCACAATACAGTGTCAGCAGCCAGTAGAAAAGTAAATATTTTATATGTTGTAACTAGCTATTCATTTTAATTGATTAGTAGTTAGGTAGCTAACAATAAAAAACTAATTTTAATCTCTCAGCAAGAGAGCTTGTAAAATTCTACCATTTTCCACCACATATTTCTGTGAACAAGTATTTGAACATTTTTATTATCTTAAATTAAAATACAGAAATAAACTCAATGTGGTACCAGATTTAAGATTGTATTTTTCTGCTGTTAAGACAAATATTGCAACCTTTTGTCTGCAGAAAAAGGACAATAGTCAAAATTAAGGGTAGGAAAATCTAAAATAATATCATGAATAGTATAATAAATGAACCTGAGGCTTCATAGGACTATTTTTGTCAAAAAAAAATCTTGAATACCACTGAAACTAGAGTTTGAGTGGTAAAGTTTCTCCAAAGTGCCTGTTACTCTTTTCTTTTCTCTTTGACTTGAGAGGGAGAAGAAAAGGAGAAGACAAGTACATAGCTGCTTTACTATATAGGAAGAAATTCTCAAATTTAATTTGATGTCATAGAGTCCTGGTGAGTAAAACAAAATCTGGATGGGCTTCTTCATCTTGTTCAAAGAGTGATCTTGAATTATTTTTTCTGTGAGTTCTATTAGCTATGATTTGATTGAATAATAATACATTATCCTATTAATTGAATAGAAAGAAGATTGGCTTTGGATCCCTATTGCCCAAAAAGCATCAGCCAGTGTGATGAGTTTTACAGTTTTCTGGCTTAAAGGAAATTGTGATCCAAATTAATATGTAGCACATTCTCAATACTATTTTGTGGGTGATTTTAATTTGAAGGATCTTTATATGCTACATTAGTTTGAGAATAATTATATTGTCCAAGTGGAGAACTAAAGACCAGCAAATAAGCAGTTAGTAGAGAAACAGTTTCAGGTGGTACAGATGTTTCAAGATAGTCCAATGACATTGAAAACTGTAAGTTACACTGAGCACCTTGGTTTCCTCCTTTAATGTTTCCTTTTCTAATTTCAATAAACAGCTACCCTCTTTTTTCAGATACTGACTGCCTAGGTGGTAAAATAAAATACAAGTTTATATGAAAATTATAATTTACTTATTATGAAGGCATTTGTTTTAATATATGAGTACTTGTGATATTATTATTATTATTATTATTACTATTATCTTTTGCCTTAATGCTAATTAGGGTTATATTTAAGATCTATAAAATAAACATTGAAGACTACATATGACATCACTATGAATAGATAATTTGTACAAACAGAAACACAACAGTGGGACCTTAGAAATTAATGAGGTAGTAACAGGGAATATATACCCCCTCAATAGGCTTACCATTAAGAATTAGATAGTGTAGCCCCAGGATGGTGGTCCTTCTTAGAATCTAGACATGATAATGTAAGGATATCAGCATGAGTGAGCCAGTTCAGATTTTTAGTAGGTATCCAAATACTCATGGGATGTATGCAGCCCTAGAGTGGATTTCTAAACTCCATTTAGAAATTACATTTAGCCTAAAAGACACTTGGTTTGGAAAAATAAAACATTAATAGTTGTCTAAGGGCAGTCATATAGAAGACAAATTTAATCTTTTTTTTTTTTGGCTTGGCTCCCAAAAGAAAAAGTAGGAACAATGAGTGGGTATTATATAGAGGTGAATTTCTTTTCCAGGTAAAAGAAAACCTTCCTCACAGTAATAGCTATCAAAGTATAGACTGGGGTGGCTAGGTGGTGCAGTGGATAGAGCACCGGTCCTGGAGTCAGGAGTATCTGAGTTTAACTCTGGCCTCAGACACTTAATAATTACCTACCTGTGTGGCCTTGGGCAAGCCACTTAACCCCATTGCCCTGCAAAAAAAAAAAAAACAACTTAAAAATAAAAAGTAAACTAGGCTGACTTGAAAGATAGTAGGTTTCCCATCATTGGAAATCTTCAAGCAAAGGCTGGATGACCTCTCATTGAATACCTGATTCTTGATGGCCTCTTGGGTCCCTTCCAACTCAATTTCAGCTAGGTAATTATTAAGAGTCTGAGGCTAGATTTGAACTCAGGTCTTCCTGACTCCAGGGCCAGTGCTCTATCCACTGCACCTCCTAGCCGCTCCCCAACTCAATTTCTGTAAATCATAACTCCATGAATTTTTCCTACATCTTGAAAGTCCTCTCTCTTCCTCGTCATTTATCCAGATTCTACTGATCCTCTAAGACACCATTAAAGTGCCCCTTCCCTTATCTCTCCTCCAATGTGGTTCAGAAAAATGAGTGCTAAATGTAGAGACCCTGGTTTAAATCCCAGCTATACCACTTCCTAGGCCTGGGATCTTAAGCAAGCATCTCTTCTCTAGATCTTTTTTCTCATCTGTAAAATGAAGGGATTGAACTAGAAACCTCTGAAGTTCCTTTTTTAAAACTAAATTTATTATCCTAGCATGTAAGGTTGTCCAAGATCTCTTAAAGCTCTAAAAATATGATTTCCTAGCATGCTATCTGGGAGTGATCTATTTCTCACTAGTTCTCTACTGTGAAAAGAGAGGGGGGGAGGGGGGAGGAAGGAAGGAAGGAAGGAAGGAAGGAAGGAAGGAAGGAAGGAAGGAGGAAGGAAGGAAGGAAGGAAGGAAAAGGAAAGAGGGAGGGAAGGGAAGGGAGAAGGAAAGGAAAAAGGGAAAAGGGGAAAAGAAAGGGAAAGGAAAGGAAAAGGAAAAGAGGAAAGAAAAAAGAAAAGAGGAAAGGGGAAAAGGAAAGATGAAAGGAAAAAGGAAAGGGGAAAGAAGGAAAGGAAAAAGAAAGGAGAGGAGAAGAGAGGAGGGGAGGGGAGGGAGAGGAGGGGAGGGGAGAAGGAGGGAAAGCAGGGAGAGGGGGAAAGGGGAAAGGAGGGAAAGGGGAGGGGGAAAAGGGGAAAAAAGAGGAAAGAGGAAAGCAAAGAGGAAAGAGGAAAGGAAAAAGGAAAGAAAAGAGGAGGGAAAAGGAAAGGAAAGAAGAGAAAGGAAAAGAAAAAGCAAAAAGAAAAGGAGAAAGGAACGGAAAAAGGAGAAAGGAAAGGAAAAGAGAATGGAAAGGAAACGGAGAAAGGAAAGGAAAAGGAAGAGGAAAGGAAAGAAAAAGGAAGAGGAAAAGAAAAAGGGAGAAAGGAAGGAAGAAAACTAACAAACACCATATGCTTTGTAACAAATCAGAGTGACCCCAAAGTCAAAAAGAAAAAAGAAAAAAAAAAAAGAGATTTTCAAGAACTTTCCTGTTGTTGCTTACATGGAAGTAAGAATCTCCTCTTATCAATATTTCTGTAACCTGATAGATTCGTGATTGACATCCGTACAGGAGACCATACTGTCCTCTACTTGTCTTATCTCATGAAAGTGTTTTCCAGGCATATTGAACTACTTCCTTAGCTCCTCCAGCCTTAACAAAAGAAGTCTAATTATACCTTTTCTAATTCCTAGCATAATATTAATTAAATTTCAGGTTCCTGATCCATTTTTCAAATAGTCACCAAATTCATATTGCTCAAATACAGATTTGTCTATATAATTCTCCTACTCAACAGTCTTCAATGATTCCCCATTCCCCTAGGAAAAAATTCAAAATTCTTAGCTAGGGATGGGGAAGGGGGGGGGGAAGGAGGGGAATCAGTAATTACATAGCACCTAGTATGTATAAGACATATGCACGTTTAAAAATATTATTTCATTTGATCCTCACAACAAATATTATTTTGATTCCCATCTTATATATTTGAGGAAATTGAATAAATAAAACCTTGTTTTGTTTTGTGACTTATCCCAGGGTCACATAGCTAGTATTGAAATCTGAGGCTAGATTTAAACTCGTCTTCCTGATTTGGGGGCAGTTCAATGAAGTCTTGCACCTGAAGTCAGGAAGACTCATTTTCCTGAGTTCAAATCAGCCTCAGACACTTAATATATGGGCAAGTCATTCAACCCTGTTTGCCTTGACTTCCTTATCTGTAAAAGGAGTTGGAGAAGGAAAGGGAAAACCACTCATATTTTTGCCAAGAAAATCCCAAATGGGGTGACAAAAAAGGATCCGGGGTGGTTAGGTGGCTCAGTGGATAGAGTCAGGAGGACCTGAGTCCAAATCCAACCTCAGACACTTAATTACCTAATTACCTAGCTGTGTGTCCTTGGGCAAGCCACTTAACCTCATTGCCTTGCCAAAAAAAAAAAAAAAAAGTAGGATCCAATTGAAAACAATTGAACAATAATAACAAATTCCTGCTTCCAAGCCCAGCATTCTGCCCACTATACCACCAGCTGCTTTCTAAAAGCCTAGGAGCGTTTAAAATCTTCTTAATTTCCCAGGCCTATTTCTTGCTCATGAATTCAAGTCAAACTGTCTGATCCACTGCTTCTTTCACACATCTCTGACCCTTTGCACAGGTAGATTCCCATGCCCAGGGCTCACCTTAGGTACAGCTTCTTACAAGAAGCCTTTCCTGATCCCCTAGCTGTCAGAATATTGTTCCTCTTTAAATTACCTTAGATTGTTTAGTATGTATTCTGTTATCTCTGCCCCTCTTCTAGCTTTCCCAGCAGAATGTAAGCTTCATGAAGATAGGTACTATTTTGGTTTTGAATTTGTGTATCCAGCACTAAGCACAAGTGCTTTAAAAATGTTTGTTCAATTGGATTTGTTGAATTCTCAATATTAAGGGGCTGAGTTTGAGTTACACAGAAGCAATAGATAAAAAGCCAGTTCATGGTTACTTTACTATGGGACAACTCTTTCCCTAATGCAAAGAAGGTCTTAGAGTAATCTAAAGGACTCTAGTCAGAGGAGAATTATGAAATTGGCCATTCTAACTCTCTGTCAGAGCTGCCTATAAGGCTGGATTTTTTTAATAGGTATGTCAGATTTCTCTTGGCTTGAACTTCTACCCCACCCCAACATCTTCCTGAAATCTGGGAAAATCTTTCCATAAAAATATTCCAAAAGGCCGACACCAATTCTCCATTGCATGTACACTGGCCATAATACACTCAAATTTTAACTAAGTTATATTTTTGAATATAATGTATTTAAATTATATTAAAAGAAAAACAACAATCATATACTCAACAACAAAACATTATAGTGACCTAAAGTTCCCAAAAGTTCTAAGATAAACATTTCCCAATGTCATTTAATATGGGAAGAAGAATCTCCTCTCATGCATGTCTTTGTGACCCACTGGATGTGTGATTGCCATTGTTATAGTAGGCCATACTGTCCTCTACTGGTGCCCCTGCATATTTCCTGGAACCATATTCTCTAGTCATCTGGAGCCCCTTTCTTGGTTCCCTATTGTCATCATAAACATTAGTAAGGGAAGCCTAAATCAATCTTGTCAGTGACTGTAGTTTTTCCACATGGAGCCCACTGGTCCTGCAAGGAGATTCCAGGACAGGTCTTTATACGTTCTATGTATCACCAGCTGCCTTTAGGGAGAGGGAGACGTATTCCAGGAGGTAGTTTTATCTTTGTGATTTCTTACAGAATGACTCAGTTCCTTTGATTTGCAACTGAATTGTGGTGCTAGGGTACAGAATAGCAAATATTACTGACCTTATTTGCAGAGAAAGGAACTAAAACCTCATTCTAATGCTCATGTCCTTTCCCTTACTCAGTATCAGGGTTTGGTGTCCATCTCCCAAGGAACTGCAACTAGTCTAGGGGCTGGATCTACTTTCCTTCAATTTACTATCCTTAAGGACTTAGATGGGATTAGTCCAAACATTAGTCCTTAGTAGCCCACAGAAGTCACTGCTCTTTATTTCTAATAACACTGCTGTTCTCAGATACAGTTAAAGTATTGTAAAGTCTTCAGGAACATATCCATCTTCTGTCTCCATAAAAAGAAGAGAGATTGAGTTAGGAATCTTCTTTATCTTAGAGAAGGGCAGAACAGTTGATTATTAAAACCACCACACTGGCAGCACTTTCTTTCTCTCTCTTTTGAACCCTCAAGGTTAATATTTCATTTCATCCACCTTTTAATCATAAAGCATATTTTTTCCTCCCAGCCTGAATAATTCACTTCCTATAGCCCCCGGGGTTGCCATCTCTCCTAAGGTCTGTTTTACCATGAAAGTTGATTGTCTTTCTCCTCCCCCATATGGAAATATGACCTAGGAAACTGTGCCACATTGGATATCCAGGACCAGCATGATTCTAGCCCAGGGTTAGCAGGATCAAGGGAACCAGGGAAGGGAGTTAGTCAATAAATATTTATTAAGTACCTACCATATGCTAGGCACTGTTTTAAGTATTGGGAATACAAATATGAAAAAGACCATCCTTTCCCTCCTGGAGTGTATGCTCTATTGAGGAGCATGCTTAGTGCAGTCTAAGGGAGTGTTAACTGCAAGAGAAATGAAGAGTTGGCTGCTCTCCTTAAATGTAGGTTCTTGTCAGATCAGCAGATAGACCAATTATCACTTCACCCTTTCTCCTTAGTAAATTGATTTACC
This sequence comes from Macrotis lagotis, assembly GCF_037893015.1. Lineage (NCBI taxonomy): Eukaryota > Metazoa > Chordata > Mammalia > Peramelemorphia > Peramelidae > Macrotis > Macrotis lagotis. The sequence continues at coordinate 577,604,979 of NC_133666.1, forward strand.
CATACCCATCTGGATACATCCATATCTGGAGCTTCAGGATTGTAAGTCTTGTGTCTGGCTCTAGTCTACTTCCCCACTCCAGTCCTTTCTCCTTTCAAATACCCTTTGATCCCAGGTGTTCAGTCTCCATCCTCAGTCCCCGTGACCTTTGCCTCCAGTTTACCTCAGTCATCCATAAGGTTGATCATAACTTAGACCCCTATCCCCATCACACCTTCAGTTCAACTGAATTTGAACCAAATAACAGAATTCCTTGTCATGGCTCTTCTTGGCAATAAAATTTTAAAACTGGAAGGAACTTCAGCATTTATCTAATCCAATCCTCCACTTTTCAGATGAAGAAATGAAGGCTCATCTACAGTGAACAATATGCTCAAAATCAAATATCTAGTTAATAGCAGAACTTGGATTATAAAGAAACCAAGATTTAATACCCTCTCTAGTGTTCATGCTATATTTGTTCTCCCATTCCTTCTGGAAATCCCATCCTCACTCCAGCATGTGAAAAATGTGGGGAATGAAAGAGACTGAGTCCCATCAATTGAGGAAAAAGTGGGGTGGTATTGTGACAAGGTGATCAAGTATGTATTATATGATCTAATTCAGGGCAAGTTTTCAGTTAGAAGGGAACTTTTAGAAGATATTCAGAGGGGAGGGAAAGAGAAAGGAGGGGTAGCTAGGGAGTATGCTTTATCAAGGCTTCTCATCAGCAAAATGTTCTGTAGCTCATAACAACAATGAATTCCTTCCATCTTAAAGAAATTTTACCATTGGAGTGTTACGGTGTTCCACATAGCCAGGCCATTTGGCATAACCTTGAAAACATAATGTAGGAAAGACTGTTGTGCTGGCAAGGTGGGTGGGGAGCTTGGCGATGACAGGGGCGCAGGCTGGATGACCTAATTTGAAGAAGGCTTTAGTGGACAGGAATAACGATTGGTTCTCTGAAAGCTGGGGCTGGAATTTTCGCCTTGGAGACTAAAGGTTATTTTATCAGGAAATAAATCAGAGCCCTCTTTCATTACCATTTTTTTCCAGGCACATCTTGGTGATGAGTAGGGTGTGTGTTCAGACCACAGGAATCCCAAGAACCACCCAGCCCCTTCAACAGCTCCCAGGGAGGGACACGAGGCACATGGTCCACCGTCGCGGCCACAGACAGACAGCAGCACCCCTATGTTTTTTATTTTGTGTCATTTTTGAGTGTGTGGTTTTTTTTTACATTTCTTTGTTTGTTTGTTTGTTTGGAAGGGCTCATTTCAAGGCTGGTGGTTACCGGCCTTCTCCACGTATGATGGTCTTGCCAAGAAACCTTGTGTCTGCTTCCCTCCTTAGGCCTTACTACAAGGCTCCTGGCATCACGCCAGACCTGAAGAGCAGGCAGTGTGTGGGGCTTCTGCTTGTCTGGCTCAACACATTGGGGTCCTTCGAAATTAGTTCTCTGACCATGCTCGGCTGGGTCCAAGGAAGTGAAAATAAAGGGTGGGGGGGAAGGGGTCATGCAGGGAGGGAGAATAAGAGGCAGGAGGGAATAATAAGCAGTGAAGATGTCCAAGATAAGAAAAAAGTAAGAGATATACAGAACATGAGAATATTAAAAAAAATTAGATGCAAAGGAAGAAAAACCTATGGGTACTGAAGAGGAAACATCTAGGAAATAATTATAATTAGCCTAAGACAAAGAAAACAGATTTGGGAAGGAGTAAAGTTTGAACACCTTGTAAAAGAGGCAATATGTAAAAAAAAAAAAAAAAAAAAAACAAGGGGAGAGGAAGGATTTTTTTTAAAGGCAGTCAGGCAAACTTCCCCAGTACTGTGGCCTGGAAGGACTGTCCTACCTCAAAAACCTGAAATAAACTTGGATACCCCACCTTCAGTGAAGATGGAGCTATTTTTAAAAATTCAGGCTTTTACTTTGATGCTATTTCAAAAGCCTAAGATATAATTTAGCTTGAGGGGGGAAAACATGGAGGAAAAAAGAAGTGAAAACACAAGTTATAAAAACAAAAATAACGTCCTACCATTAAGTTTTGCAACTGAAATATAGGCCTGTAGGGCCCTCATCAATCACAGCTTTGGGTTGCTGTTTCAGTGAAAATATTTTTGAATTATTTTGAATGGTATAATTTTCAGATTAAGATTTTAAAAGAAGTACAGACCTGAAAAGGGGGAGTAAGTGATTTCTTCACCCAACCTAGGGCTAGTGTAGGAGGGATGCCTAAAGGGAATGTCTCTTCACATTTTACTATTCTTGAGCACTCTGTAGTTGGAGATTATTTTTTTTTGTCGTTGTTGTTCTGATAGCTTTGCCTGTCTGCATATTATCAAATATAATATCAGATCTCTGCTTCAGTTACGAAATCCCTATATTCTGAAACTCAACTCAGGTATAAAAATGTATTTTGGGCTCCAAGCTAGCAGATAACATCTCAGGTCAGCAGTTAATTCTATAACATGTTTTCAAGGACAAAATCTTTTAGCTGATTATTTTCTCAATTAAAAGTACAAAGAAATAGGTCAAACATAGAAAATTAGCCAAATTGTGTTTCAGGAAATGGAGATTTTTACACATGTTAATCTGGGAAAGTTATATATAAGATAGTATTATTTTATTAAAGTGAGTTTTTAGTGGAAAAATATCTAAGTGAAACAGAGAAGGGATGAAAAACTATTCTGAAAGCCTCCATACTATGTTTTAGGATTTCAAAAAAGCAGCTGAAATTAATTTTTTCTTTATTCCTACAAAATATCTACACACTCCTTGAATAAAAAGAATATATATTCCATTCCATGTCTATCTGACTTTGAATGTATTAAAAAGCATTTGTACTAAGTCTCCTCTATGTACAAGCTCTACACTAGGCTCTGAGGGAAACAGATGGAAAAAGAAACAATTCCTACTTTCATGAAAGGAATAACTGAATGCATAAAAGTAAATAAAGAACATACACAGTTAATACAAGATAATTTATTGATTGAAGAATACAAGCACTAAGAACAGGTGGGGAGTGATAGTAAAAGGTGTATATATAACAGCTGGCAATTGATCTCAATTCTAAGGAAGGTAGGGATTTTAAGACACCAAGGCAAGAGATGAGGATTGGGGCAAAGTCAATACAAAGGTATGGAGGTAGAGAGCAGCTAGGTGGTACAAAGGATAAAGCACTGACCTTGGAATCAGGAGGACAGGAGTTCCAATCCAGTCTCAGACATTTGCCATTTATTAGCTGTATGGCGTTGGACAAGTCACTTAACCTTGATTGCCCCACATCCAGGGTCATCTCCAGTCGTCCTGACTCATATCTGGTCACTGGACCCAGATGACTCTGGAGAAGAAAGTGAGGCTTTTGACTTAGTACAGCATTCCCCTTCCTTAAATCCATTTCATGTTTTTGTCATGGCATCACCACTATGATGTCACGGTCTTCCAAGAATGGAGGACAAAAACATTGAATGGACATAGAAGATGGGATGTGTTGAGGACCATCAAATAGGTCTGTTTGAGTGGATTATAAAGTAAAAAAGGGGGGGTTTAATACTGCTAGAGAAGCTGCCTGGATGTAGATTGCTAAGGACTTTAAATGTCCTACTTTGTGTTGAACTTTATCACAGAAGCCATAGGAAGCCAAGGGAGTCTATTGAGCAGAGGATAACACAAAAAGTGGAGAATGTAAAAGGCAAACATCAGCATCATCACTATTTATCATGTAGTGAACCTCTCTTGTGAGCAGAATGTGAACCTTAGCACTGGCAGGAAAAAGATAAGGCAGTGTTTCTGCTCTCAAGGGGCCTACAAGATAATTAAGGCGAAAACTTCCTAAGGTAGTATATGCTAAGAGGCAAGAGTGGTAGAGACAATAAGAGCCATGTGGCAGAGATTTTGGTTTGTTAGTTGTTTTTTGGTTTGTTTGTTTTTTTTAAGTGGCCTAGAGGGTCATTCAGGAATGGAAGCTAGATGCGGTTTCTGGATAAGGGGAGAAGGGAAGGGGAAGGTTTGGAAAGAGAAAAGCAAATTGGTCTGCACGATGAAATTTAATTCAGCAAACAACTCAATAAATCCATTAAATACCTACTGTGTGCAGAGTCCTGCCCTAGGTCATGGGAATTCAGATATAAGAGAAGCAGTTCTAATGTCAGGGATCTTTTATTCTTCAGAAATGCTACATACAACATGTCTGCTTTGTGGTGCCTTAGAAAGAGAATTGGCTTAAGACATGGGATTGAATCTCAACTTTATTTTTACTTGTGTGACCTTGGGCAAGTAACTTCCTCATTTATTATAATAGCCAACATTTAAGTCTTCATAGCTTGAAACTGCATTGAGACTTTTAGGATACTCTATATTATTTCATTTGATCATCACAACAACTTTATTATCCTGAGGTCAGAGTAGTACCTGATACTGTTCAGTTTTGCAATCAATGACTTTAAGGTAGAAAATAAACTGGTGGATGATGTAGTTAAAATAATCTGAGAATTATTTTGTGGAACAAATGGAATAAATCCCTTTTTATATTTGAGGAAACTGAGGTAGACAACTGTTGAGTGAATTGCCCAGACTCACTGCTACTTAGCATATGAAACAGGATTTGAACTTAGTTCTTCCCAAGAAGATACAGAACTCTGGCTATCTATCTAGTTGCCTCTGTTAACTTGAAAGGGCTGGACTAGATGAACTGTGAAGTCCTTTCCAGCCCCAAAGCTGATCCAATATACATAGAAAAGTAAGCCCAAAGTAATTTCCAGAGGTAGAAAAAGACCTACCAACTGAAAGTCCAAATTAACTGAACTGTTAATAGCTACTTGCCCCTTCAGCCCAGGGTGTGGTAGGTAAGTGTTGTAGGCAAGTCTTGCCTTTCTGCCTGTTTTCCTCTCTCCCACACACTGGGAAGTATTCAGACATATGCTCACACACCCACACAATCCCACAATCTCCCCCACAACCAGTTCTAACTCACAGGTGTGGGAGGGTAGGCAATGATCAAGGTGCCTCTTTGGTATCAAAGAAATTGCCATACTTTTAGGAAAAGGATCTTTGGAAGTAATGAAGAATAGTAGATACAACATTGGACTTCACAGCCAGAAAAACTTGGGTTTGAACAGCTTGGATTGTTTTTCTCCCTTACTAGCTATGTAACCATGAGCAACTTTTCTTAGTCTATTTATTCATGTGTAACATGTTTAATGATTCCTGGAGAACCTACCTTTGCAGATTGGTGTGCAATTCAAATGAGATGATGTTTGTAAAGCATTCTGTAAACTATTTTCATTATTCTTTTTTTTTTACATCTGGGTAGCAAAACAATAGAAGCAACAGTATATTTAAATATTCTTCTGAGCTGCTGAGAGGCTTGGATTTTGAGGCCTGAAAGGAAATTTAAAAGGTCATTTGGTCCAAACTCATCAAGTTTTACAGATGATGAAAATGAGCCTCCAAGAGCTGAAATGAATTGCCCTAAGTCATATAGGTAGGAAGTGACAGAGGCAGGTTTTAAATCCAAATCTTCTGCCTCCAAGGTCAGTGGTTTTTCCTTTCTTCTATTTCACCTCTCTGAATACTCCTGTTGCTTCCCCCACCTTTCTATATTTTTTCCTCTCTAGAATACAAGTTCCTTGAAACCAGGAATTGTTTCCTTTTTTGTCTTTGTATTCCTGTATTTTGCATAGAGCACATAGTAGATGCTTAATGTCAGTTGAATTAAATTGAATCCTTGCTTTTGCACTTTGCCTCTCTACTCAACCCCTTCTTGATTCTTTACTGTTATTTACCATCTACCCCCTCTTCATCATCATCATTTCAAGGAGCACACCCCCCCCACCAGTACCCAGAAACATTCTTCTCTCTTTTCCTTTTCAGAAAAATCATTCTTTACTCTTGTCAAATCTTCTTGAAAATATAAATGCTGTCCAATTACTTCTTCCATAAAGAAATGGTCCCAGGTTATTTTAAGCACATCATCATCCAGCATATTTTCTGCCTGAAAAACATTGCTCTGCAAACTTGAACAGTATATTTACTGGTACAAGTCTGACCTTCTCAGGGCTATTAAACTAATGTAATGACCACAACCAGCTTTTAAATTACTATTACTGTATTATTGTAGCTGTGATTAATAACGTGATAATAACATAGCCAGAATATATTTGCTATTTAAATCATAACATGATAATGAACTTTTGGAAAGTTGTATGCTTGTCCAGGGCTATAAATGATAAATGTTCTGTCAAAACAGTTGCCTCCTGCTACTGTAAAGTGGTGTGTGTGTGTGTGTGTGTGTGTGTGTGTGTGTGTGTGAGAGAGAGAGAGAGAGAGAGAGAGAGAGAGAGAGAGAGAGACAGACAGACAGACAGACAGACTTGTGTTTGGGATATCTCAAGAAGCCATATGCTGAACACAGAATTGTCATTGGTAAACCTAAGGAGTATTGACTGATAACAGGCACATGATAATAGTTCATCACCCAATCAATGCCTGTAGTCTAGCTTAGTTATTGAGGTTGTGAATGCTCATTTATCTAATGTTCAGTACTGATATTCAGTTAGTACTGATATCCAGCAAAATAAATGCATTTTGGGAAGCACCCAGGAGAACCATCCACAAGAAACTATTTTAATAGGAACCTCAAGACTACACACCTGAGCTCTCATACTTCCTCAAATATAATGATACACACAGACACACCACACCTCTACCAATTTTTCATCATAATGCCTTTTTAACACAAAGAGTTGGAAAGTTAGCAGGGGTTCATATTATCTTGATCACCCAATGTGCACCACCCACCCTGATGAGTGCTCTGACAGGTTCTTCATATTGGATTCTGCTCAACAGTATGCCAAGGCATAACACAAATTAATCAAATACCAGTTTTCCAAAGTTTTTTTTTTCCCTAGGGCATATATATAGGCTGTAAGTAAGAAATGAAAGTAGAGGGAGAGGAACGGAAAAGAGGGGGAAATGAAAAAGGAACTAGACTTTTGGGGTTTTTTTGGTGAATCCATTCTATGAGTCTGATATGAGGCTAGACAGCATACTGACCAAGAAGAAAAAGAATTAAAATTCTGTATACTGGAGGGAATTAAGAAGTGCTAGTTTTTCTAGCTCCTATAATTTGTAAAGAACAGGAAAAAAATATCCCAGTGGAATTAATCTATTTCTTATGCTTGTTGCAGCTGTGTTTAATTTATCCTTCACTATTTCCCCCTCTGATAGAAGAATGCTGTATCCTTTCATTTGTATTTTCCCTGAAAATCCCTTCACTGAGCAGAGCTTTTGCTAATTATTTTAATATGCTGTGTTGAGAGACACGAGTAACTGATCCACAGAGATAGTTCTTTCGACCCTCCTCTCTGGAATCTGGGGCCCTTCAGTATGTCAACTCTTCCTCCCTCCCTCTCCCAGAGAAGCAAAAACTCTTTCACACTCAAACCTCAGTTTTCTGGTCTTTTCATCAATTAGGATTATAGTTAAATGTTGCTAAATTGTACAAGATATATCTATGTGCCTTGGAGAAATGGAAACCATAATGGACTTGGAGTCAGGAAAACCTGAGTTTCCAAACTTTCAAACTTTCAAACTCTGCCTCTGATGCAGTCCTCTGTGACCATGAACAAAGCAGCATCTCTGTGTCTCAGTTTTCTCATCCATATAATGGGTATAATGGTGCCTGTAGTATCAATTGAGAGGGTTATTATAAGGATTAAATGGAATAATTTACATAAAGTACTCTATAAACTTTAGGGCATTATATAAATGTCAGCTTATTTTCTATCTTTTTTTTTATTTGAATCCAGTGCATTTTAAGAGAGCATATCAGGAAGAGTACTAGGAAATTAACCTCAAAAGTCTTTCGAAAAGCCTTTTTTACTCTAAGTAAAAAAGAGACTCAGTATTCTCATTTATTTATCCTAGTCATTTAAGCCTAAGAATAGTCAAATGCACATAAAAGATTTCTACAGAAAAAGGCAGCTAGGAATCACAATGGTTAGAGTGCCAGCCTTGGAGTCATGAAAACTTATCCTCCTGAGTTCAAATCTGATTTTAGACACTTAGAACCTGTGTAATCCTGGACGAGTCACTTAATCCTGTTTGCCTTGGTTTCTTCATCTGGAGGAGAAAGTGGCAAATCCTTCTAGCATCTTTGCTCCCCCAAAAAACAAAAAGGATCAGTTAGTACTGATATCCAGACAACTAAACAAAAAATAGTATTTTAGAAGATTAGTATAAATTTTTAAAATAAGAAATATGAATGATGAAATATGCCCCTTTTATGCTGACTTCATAGATATGTGGTTCCCTGATGTTACTATTCCCTTCACTGAGGCAGATAAGGACTTATCATCTTATGTGATTCTTGTCCATGTTTTCCCATAAATTTAAGAAAACATTTGACTGCAGAAGTTAAAATGTAATTTTGCAAGCTCTCCTTAATCATGGTATCCCAGCATAGTAGCTGACATGTAGTTGCTTAATAAATGTTTATTGATTTGTTTTGAATGGTATCTCTCACCCCCTCCTACATCAAAATTATACATGACTCCTTGACAAAACCAAACTGAAGAATTGAATTGTCAAATAATAACTTCGTTAAAGAACATTTTAAGTTATCAAGTGAGATATTAAATTTAGAGATATATGTTTCTCCCCTTTTATATGAAAGAGAAAGACAGACACACACACAGAGAGATACAGAAACAGAGAGACAGAGACAGAGAAACACTAAGGCACAGAGATGATAAGATACAGAAAATATTTAATGTTTTACAAAAAGGCACACAAATCAGAGGAGGTCAAACTAACAGTTTTTAATTTTCAAACCTGACCACCCAGCAACTATACTCTGCTTCCTTTGCTACCTCTACCTTTATCCTCACTTCATAATGCTTTGGATAAATTAGAAATCAAAATATTAAAAGTAGCACCACATTCAATTAGCCCACAAGAGTGGTAAGGAAATATAATAAATGTTCTTTCCTAACACTGTGATTCTCCTACAATTATGCCAGATAGTTAATTGTCATGAGAAGGGATAAACTTAATCAAGATGCAGTTGTGCCTCACCTTTGTATCTTCATCTCTACTTCTTCCCTAAAGCATATAGAGAGAACTGGCTCATGGGAAACTAAACTCCTTCAATTACTCCCAAGAAGCAAAGAAAAGAATGATGATATACTGAGCAGGTCTCTTCTCTTTTCTTCTGTCTCCTCCTCTAAAGCCTTCAGGGTCAAAGTGACCAAAAAAAAAAAAAATATTCCTACCAGTTATTGCTCTGCTGAACCAGGAGGACCATCCTGACAGCTAATCACACTGTACTTCAAAGTACTTTGCCCCAAACATCAACCAATTAATCTTCACAACATCCCTATGTGTTAATTAAGCCTCATTATCCACAATTTAAAGACCCAGAAACAAAGCTGGGGAGGCTAAGTGATTTGCCAAAGGCCCCAAAAGAAGAATCAGAGTTCGGATTAGAATCCTGGAGTTCCTGGCCCCCAGCTCCAGGCCCGGGCTCAGCACACCCAGACCAACAAACCACAGCACTGTCTCTTCTGTGAGCGATAGCAGTGTGCCAATGGGTGGGTCAAACTTTGGGTTCTCTCCCCCATTCCATTAGCCACAGGTGTGTTTTACCACTAACTAGCGGCTACTATTTATTCTCTTGGATTTTCTAAAAATGTGCTTGTGGACCTGAAAACCAAAACTATTCCCAGCATTGCCCTTTATTAAAAAAAAATGAGCAACAGAAATGAATTGAAAATCATAAGCATTTTGAAACATACTGAATCCTTTATGGCTGAAAGAATCTAATAGACAAGCCTGTTGTTAATTTACAACCTTAATTTTCAGACACACTTCTTGAGTCAAAAGTACTTCCTGTTCCATAATTCCTGTAGGGATACAGGTGGCCTAGGTCTAAGCATACATCTACTGTACATTAAAATATATTTCTTATTTAACTTAAACATTTCTGAAATCTCCAGTTTATGTCTAGACTATTTTAATCAGCTAAATGTCATAATAAGCCATATGTAGGCCTTGATAGGTTACATACACCAGCCCCACTCATAAAGTATCAAAAGGTGTTTTTAGAAAGAAATCTGTGTTTGTTTTACAATGAAAATGGTGCTTTTAGTCTATCATATCAAACATGCTGGCAAACTGAAAGAGACCTTACGTCACTGGTGGGAAAATGACTTTTTCTCATTCCTGCCTCCCTTTAACTACTACATCAATTCCACTTTTAAATTTCAAAGGTAAGAAATAAGGTCCTTTTTATTCAGGGCAAAGTTGACTTCCAACCACTGCTGATCATTGACACTTGCTGAAAAAGATAGCATGGACAAGTAGTTTGTGTATTCATATTCTTACAGGGTCTCCACTTTACCTGAATCTAACAATATACTACCATATATTAAAGACCCACAAGTAGAAAACACTGAGCTAGAAATTTACCATATAAAGACTAAGATGGATAGTGTCTGCCCTCAATACATTGTAGTGGGTAATTCTACAGATTTGGGACAAGATCAACAATCTGGTCACTGGTATAGAAGAGTATCAGCAAGGGGTTGGAGTTCCATTTCAATTCCTTTAAGAAATATTCACTGGGCATATTTTCAAGGCACTGCAGTAAGAAATGAGGATGCAAACACAAAAATGAATTAACTCCCTGGTCTCAAAATGTTTACTTTCTATTGAAGGGTAGTGTTCAATTTGTATACATATAAGTAAATGCAAATATACAAAGGTGTAAAAAGTCATTTCACAACTAGATCAGGACATGGTGCTTGAGATTATTTTGAAGGAAACGAGAATCTTAAGAGTATCTTTAATAGAACTCAATTGATTTAAGCCAAGCTGTTCATACCTTAAAAAGCAAGGATTGAGTAGGAATGCAAACCTGATGGTTTTCTGAAATAAATGAGGTAAACTTTATTTTGATGACCAAGCCAGGAAGCAGCTGGAACTTTATAATTAGCAGGCTTATTGTCATTTCTAAATAAACTAAAAGAGCAGCACTGGTGAGGGCAGAAATGAATAGCCTTATCAGTTTAAAGAGGCATCGGGCCCATTCAACTCTATAAAGCAGAAGTAGGAATAGCCTCAGGCCATATAAGGCCAGTGAAACCATTTGATCTGACACTGCACCGTAACAACAGGTGGGAATCGAAATTCAAAAAACCTAGTAACTTTTTAGGGATGAATTAATTAAATGTTTGGCCAAATATAGCAAGCTAATTTTTGAATTGATAATTTTGCATGTCCTGAGGTTCCCACCCCTGCAAAAGGGAAAAAGGGGGGGGGGGCTGGAAGAGTATCTCAGATGGTTGCAATTGATGTTGGTAGATTAATAAGAAATTGCTGAGTTTATGGAAGCTAAGAGTATCTGTTACTAATAGGAAGACCTCATTTCTGAATTTGAATCCGAATTGATTTCAGTCCAGGAAGAGCCTCTAAAGAGAGAGATTTTTTTTCTAATTTATTTTTATTAAAGATATTATTTGAGTTTTACAATTTTCCCCCCAATCTTACTTCCCTCCCCCCACCCCACCCCCACGGAAAGCAATCTGTCAGTCCTTACTTTGTTTCCAAGTTGTACCTTGATCCAAATTGGGTGTAATGAGAGAAATCATATCCTTAAAGAAGAGACAAGAAGTCTAAGTGGTAACAAGATCAGACAATAAGATATCTGCTTTTTTCTAAATTAAAGAGAATAGTCCTTGAACTTTGTTCAAACTCCACAGTTCTTTCTCTGGATATAGATGGTATTCACCTTTGCAGACAGCCCAAAATTGTCCCTGATTGTTGCACTGATGGAATGAATGAGTCCTTTGAGGTTGATCATCACTCCCATGTTGCTGTTAGGGTATACAGTGTTTTTCTGGTTCTGCTCATCTCACTCAGCATCAGTTCATGCAAATCCCTCCAAGCTTCCCTGAATTCCCATCCCTCCTGGTTTCTAATAGAACAATAGTGTTCCATGACATACATATACCACAGTTTGCTAAGCCATTCCCCAATTTAAGGACATTTATTTGATTTCCAATTTAAAGAGAGATATTCAATTTTTAGGTTGTTTTTTTTTTGCAAGGCAAATGGGGGTAAGTGGCTTGCCCAAGGCCACACAGCTAGGTAATTATTAAGTGTCTGAGGCTGGATTTGAACCCAGGTATTCTTGACTCCAAGGCCGGTGCCTTATCCACTGTGCCACCTAGCCACCCCGAGATATTCAATTTTTGTTAATAATTCATTATTTTCCGATCCCAGAACCCCGGGAGAAATTATGTTTAGGGTTTTCCTAAAAGAAAATAGAAATATACTCAATATATAATACAGATTATGTATAGGACAGCTATTTTATTTCACACATACACACAGAGTAGCATAAGCATAAACTCAAAATATGTTACAATAACCTCTAACTTCAAGTATACTCTTTCAAGAGAGTTGATACATAAAACATTAAATTTGAAACATTTTATAGTATCATCTTTACGTTATCCTTGGCACTGTCCAAACAATTCCTTTAAGTGATTTGTCTTCTGACCAAGAGCAAGGCTTGGCATCAACTTCTTGTCATGAATAATCTTCTGAAAAAGGGAATAGTTGGAGAAAACCCCTGTTGCTGCTAACCACCTCTGATTGAGGGACGCAGGAGTTTCCATGCACTTCAAGTCTCAAGATTGCCTCTAAAGTTTGGAAACATCTGTCTCGAGATCTCTGGTCACCTTTGTTTACAAAAAGAAATACAAAGCAAAGGAGTTAGCCCAACAACGGAGGACCAGGACCAGGATCAGGCTTGCCCAAGGCGTTTTTGTGCTCATTACAAGTAAGTGGTCTGAAAATTCTCTCCAACTCCACATCAGATCTGAAGACCCTACACATCAGGGATGTATTGGTAAACACTTAATATCAGTTCTCTGGGGGAAAAAGGAAGGGGGGGAGAGAAATATATATTCACACACTTTTAAAGTTTAATCTGAATCATTAACATTTTCTTAAGTCTAGACAATCAACAAAAGAATCAATCAAGCCCTGATTTATAATGAATGCTGATTTCTAAAGTAAAGATGCTCTCAAAGAAAATTTAACAATGGTTCTGAAAGCCAGTAAGAGTTGGTTCTTACACATCCCTGCCTCATACTTAGAAAACAAAAAATGAAAGTTGTCCTCTTCAAATGTACTCAGTGGGCAGCTCTTCCTGATTCAATGGCCAATCTTCTTTAACAGAACCCACACACCCACACCCACAGACACACAGACACACATACATACACACACACAATCATGCCAAAGTTCTTCAACATTGAGTACAAGCTCAGCTCAGCTCTAGGCATTTTCCAATGAAATAACCTTTTTTTGATGTAATTTATAACAGTTAATTGAATTATAAAGTGCTATTCTTATTAATGAGCCGTCTTTCATGTGGGCTGTTTTTGGAAAGAAATGAAAACAGGGTTGTTAATCATAATATCCCTCTTTGTTGCTGCCTGAATTTTCAAAGCAATGAGAGCTTTAGAGAAGCAGCATGGTGTAGCTGAAAAGACATTAGAGTCACATATCTGGGTTCTAGTCCTGGCTCTCCTACTAAATACTTATATGATTTAAGCAATGTATTTACTCTATATGACCTCAACTTTTTTAATCTTTAAAAGGGTTGAACTAGCTTCCTAAGGTCCTCTATTTCTATGATTCTATTTCATATAAATTGCTTCTTTAGCAAATTAGGGTTTTGATTATGGTTTTTTCCCACGATGATTTTCCCTTTGTGGATTTGGGGGGGGGGGGTCTGGGTGTGGCTGTATTTGCCTGTCTTCCCAATTAGAGTATAAGCTCCCTGAAGAAAAAGGGCCAGAATGTCAATTTCTCTGGGGTTTTGTTGTTTTTGTTCACTCATTTTCAATCATGTCCTACCTCTGTGACCAGATTTGAGGTTTTCTTGGCAAAAATATTGCTATGTTTTGCCATTTCCTTCTCCAGCTCATTTTAGAGATGAGGAACTGAGGCAAACAAGGTTAAGTAACTTGCCTAGTGTTGCACAGCTAAGGTCAAATTTGAACTCAGTTCTTCCTGATTCCAAGCCTGGTTCTCTGTCCTAGCACTAGTTCACATATTGTCTTTAAAAACCACAAATTAACATTATCTATATTAGAGTATTTTTAAAAGCTTATTTTATTAAACATTTCCCAATTACATTTTAATCTAGTTCAGGAAGTACTTGGGAGGTTTGCTGTCTTAGTTTGATACCTCTGGTCTAGACTTAGGGAAATCATGAAGAAAATATTAATAATGCAAATTAAACTTTTTGCCTCAAATTTTACCCTCTTCTTCCTCTTCTTCTCTCTTCCCAATTTCCTATTACTCAGATAACTTCTTCCACTAGTTCCTCCTTCGCCTAATCCAATCCAATCATCCAATCGAAAAAACATATTAAGCACAATGTGGTAAGCACTGTGCCCAAGCTCTTGGGGATACAATGAATAAAAAAAAAAATAAGACAAACATTTACCTCAATGAGCTTAGAATCTATAGGGGAAGACGACCCATAGAAAGAGGCAGGAAAGGGAAGAGAATGGGACATCAGGGGATCTATAGCATGAGGACACATTGTTCTTTGGAGATGAAACCAGATAGGGCAATAGATACAAGGTGGAGTGATGTAAGAGTCAAGTTTCTGCCCTCCATAAAGGAAAGTACTGGGAGGAGTTTGCTATTTCATCCTCCAGTCCTCCCCAGATTAAACTTTAAAATGTATCATGCATATATTTTTTTTTACCCAGAAACCTGGTTGTTAAACATTTATAAGCACATCTCAAATTGTACTGCAAGGTCCTTTGGTGCCCTTATTGTACCCTACCTTGAAAATTTTGTCTTGAAATTTTATTTCCAACTTTTCTTTCGGGGCAGCTAGGTGGCACAGCGGAGAGAGCACTGGCCCTGGAATAAGGAGTACCTGAGTTCAAATCCAACCTCAAACACTTAATGATTACCTAGCTGTGTGGCCTTGAACAAGCCACTTAACCCCATGGCCTGGCAAAAACCTAAAAAATAAAATAAAAATAAACAAACTTTTCTTTCATGCTTCTTAAAATTATGACATGATAGATCTGAAAAGTTTCAAATTGTAACAAAAATCTGTGAGATAAAAGTGGTCATATCATTTACAGAGAAATAGAAAGAACAAATACAAGATTATCAATAATAATAATAATAATAATAACTAATGATGTTTATTTAGAACTATTTACCAGGCACTGTGCTAAGGAGTACTTTGCAATTATCTTATTTGATCCTTTCAACAATCTTGAGAGATAGGTGCTGTTATTACCTCAATTTTACAGATGAGGCAAACAGCTGTTTCCTGAGTCACACAGTTAGTGTCTGTGACTGTATTTGAAACCCTGATCTTCCCGACGCTAGGCTAATGTTCTATACACTGTGCCATCTATCTAACTGCCCCAGGTGTGGAATTCTGAAAGCATCTGCTTTCACCCTATCAATTAGATTTGCATGTGTTTTGAATGGTTTCTAAAATATTCCATTCATACTTCCCAGATCCTGGAAGATACTTTGAAGGACACTTTCTGGCACCTAGACTTTGAAACAATATTTTCAGTCCTATATTGGGACATTTTGGTATAGTAGTGAGCTCTCTCATTACTCTCTCATGCTCTCACATGAGCAACTGTTATATGGATCCCTAAGCTGTCTACCTTTTCACAAATAGCACATCAATACTTCTACTTTGAGCTATCCTATGGTCTTTAATTTTCTTTAATGATAGAAACAGAGAAAACATTTAAGTGCTTGCTATGTGTAATATGTATAGATATGTGTATGCACATATATACATGTATGTTCTGAGTATACAAACATGTACACTATGTGTATATGCCCACATATGTATATACATGCAAACAAGACAATCCTTGTCCTCATGAAGCTTCCATTCTAAAGGGAAAAGGTAGTTGGGGAAAGGAGGAGAAAAGTCAAATCATCAGTGAAGTGATACTTGACTTAAGGTCCCTCCTTAAATAGTGGTTCAGAAGAGGGAGCTACAAATAGAAAAATGGGACCTCAGGATAGAGGTTTCTCCAGAGTGAGAAGAGAACTTCTGAGAAGTCTTAGATAGTAAGTCTAATTGTGAATGATGATAATAACAATGTTTGTCCTCCATTTTTTAAGAAGACCACAGCATCAGGGAAGTGATGCCATGACAAGCATACATTAATTTGCATTTGAGAAAGGCTGTGCTGTGCTAAGTCACCAGCCTCACTTTTTCTTCCAGAGCCATCTGGGTCCGGTGGCCAGATATGAATCAGGACCACTTAAGATGGCTCTGGATGCTGCAAACAGGGTTAAGTTTCTTGCCCAAGGTCACACAGTTAGTTTCAGAGGCTGGATTCGAACTCCCTCCTGATTCCAAGGCCAGTGCTCTATCCACTGTACCATCTAGCTGTCCTAATTGTGAATGAAGCACAAGAGACAATACCCACATTATAAAGTTGATCCATTTCCACTCTTAGAACCATGAAGTTTATGTCCTCTTTCAGAGAGAACATAAACGAAGTTTACAACCTTAATTCAGGGTTCCTAGGGGTTTGAGATTTTTCTCTCCTCACTAGCATGGCCACAGGCACTAACTGGCTATGTTCCCCCATTTGGGGCCCCAGTGACCAGTACTCCAGTACCATTTAACCACCTTTGACAAAGGAACATTTACTTCAGTTTCAAGAATAAATATGCCAAGATTTTCCCCCAAACTAAAAGATATAATCTCACTCACATATTGCCGGCTTTGGGAAAAGGGGGTTTGGGGAGGAGATTGGGTCCACAGTTTAGTTCTGCTCCTAGCTAACATGAATCCCACCAAATTCAAGCTCCAACTGAGCTGCTGTGGTCCTTGGACCACACTGCTCAGAGCATCACTGCTGGTCTGGCTATAACATTTTGCATAGTTTCCTGGACTCCTGGATCCCCATGGTTCACTCATCTAGGTTGCATCAGGTTTGCATGCACTAAACTTAAAATAAAAAACAAGAACAAATGAAAAGGTCAAAGAAACAGACCCATTTCTAAAAGAAGTGGAGTGAGAAAGGAGGTGTCCTTTTATTGCATAGTGTAAGTGAGGGAGTCTTTCATCCTCAGGAGGGAGTGCTGTAACAAAAGCCCCTGTGTGTTTGAATCAGACTGAATCAAGACTCAGACAGCTCCAGCTACATAGTTAGCGAGAAAAGGCTGTTCTCAGATTTGATAGTCCAACGTAGAATGTCCATAATTGCTTCAGTCCTCTAGTCGCCTCAAAGCAGATCTCTGGAATCTTCCATGTGGATTTCACCAGCTAAGGTTTTCTGATATTCCCCTTATACCAGCAACGGATCTCTCTAGAGTCCCTTGTTATTTACTACTACTACTGATCCCAACCCTCAAGCAATATCACCATAGATCTCTTAGATCTCTACTCTGGTTCTAGGTTACCTTTATTAGAATTGGTAAGTGAGACTTCTGACCCTTGAGAGTTGGGAAATCAAAGGTCTGCTTGGTTCTGATATTTCTGATGTTCTTGCCCATTATCATTGAAGTTATTTATGGAGGACCTCCTATATACAAAACACTGTGAGAGCTTCTATGGGAGGAATCAAAATGTACAGGCAACACTTCTACCCTCTTGCTGCTTACAATCTAATCTAATTAGGCAGTGGCACAATGATCTTGGGATCAGGAGGACCAGAATTCAAATCTGACCTCACTTACTAGTTGTGTGGCCCTGGGCAAATCACTTAACACTGTTTACCTCAGTTCTTCATTTATGATGATGATGATGATGATGATGATGATGATGATTATCCTTCATTCCTTTTTTTTTAGGTTTTTGCAAGGCAAATGGGGTTAAGTGGCTTGCCCAAGGCCACATGGCTAGGTAATTATTAAGTGTCTGAGACCAGATTTGAACCTAGGTACTCCTGACTCCAGGGCCGGTGCTTTATCCACTACACCACTTAGCCACCCCATATGCCACCTAGCTGCCCCTATCCTTCATTCCTGAAGAAGACATCAGGGAAGTGATGTCATGTCATGCACACAGATTGGACTTGAATGAGAAGTGTTGTGCTAAATCACCAGCCTCCCTTTCTCCTCCAGAGTCATCAGGGTCCGGTGATCAGATATGAACCAGGATGACTGGAGATGCTCCTAGATATGAAGCAATAAGGGTTAGAGGACTTGCCCAAAGTCACACAACCACTAGCTGGAGAAAGAAATGGTAAACTGCTCCAGTATCTTTGCCAAGAAAACCCCAAATGAGATCATGGAGAGTTGGATACAACTGAAAGAACTCAACAACTTGTATATCTCCTAAGATACCTCTCCCTCACTGAAGTCCTCCTCCAATAAATCACCTGAGTTCTTAAAGACTATATAGTAGCTTAGCACAAGGTCCTGTCAAATTCAAGAGACTTAAGTCTAGTTGGGTATTAACAATGTCATAAAGATCATTCTAATTAAATTCGGAGATGGTTTGTCACCAATTTGATGGCAAGATGGTAACTTCTCTGCCACAGAACACTTGAAGACCAGTTCTCAAGTTACAGAGAGGTTGTAATCTTGAATTTCTGAGAAGAATATCAATGCAGACAAAAATCAGACATCCTTGAAGAATTTAAGGTTAAGAGGAGAGCTGACAAATGCCAAGCAAATGTTCGAGGTTTCAGGGGATGGATGGAGAGACCTCTTCTGGCTAGAATGATCTCAGGAGGGTCCATAAAAGAAATAAGGATTTCAACTTGGTATTCATTGGAGGGTAGTTGGGATTTGAATAGATGAATGGAGGAAGAGAGATATTCTTATTGGAGCATTTTCCATACAAAAAGGTATCAAGGTAGAAAAGCCAAGGTATGTTAGGAAAAATGGTAGAATGGAGGGACCAAGCAAGGCAGGAGGAAGAATTAAGACTAAAAACACAGGTCAATGCCTGTTTGTAGGTAGTCTTGAATGTCAAGGACTTTGCCCTATATTCTACTTTTTACAATAGAACAGGGGGACCCCCACTCAAGTTCTTATGAAACGCATTTTTTGTTTCAGGGTACATTTTCCTAGGGAAAGCAAATATAATCATAGAGAAACATCTGTTTTTCCCCTCATATTGTCCAGGAGTAAATCCCAGTTTGAGTTTTATATTCAGGAGCTTGCTCAGCCCTGATGTAAAAATACATAATGGGACTCAAGTGGAGCATAAAACTATTTCAAAGGTATTTTAATAAAAAAATTTTTAAATGAAGGACCATAATTTAACCCACAGGACCCCAAGGTAAGTGAACTTCTAAGTATTCTTCTTTTTTCCATTCTTCTTCTGAGTTAAATTCTTCCCCAAAGTGAGAGTACATTAAAACCACACTGATTTGGGGTAATTGTAGAGGCTAGGGTGAATTAATGATTTGTCTGAATTACATATTTTAAATGCAATTTTATTCTTTTCAAATACAATACAAATAAAAGTCTAAAAAATGTAACTGGACTTGCTTTAAGGAATTCATGACAATCTTTTGTGATTAGCATTTTATCTAGTTGTATGTAAATGAATATAGCTAAAGTGATTAAGAGTGATTAAAAACACAACTACCCCACACACACATGCATTAAACAACTTCTTTTAAGTCTGTTTACTATACTATTTTGCTTAATAACCTCTTTTTTCCACAGATAGCAATACAAAACTAACATTCAGCCAAAGCCAGACCTAATTACATGATCATGAATTCCCAATGAGTAGAGTTTTACTGCATATCTAATCAATTGTCAAATCTTATGGCTTCTACCTTCACAACATCTCCTTTATATATCCCCTTCTCCCTACTCACAAAGTAACCACTCTATTTCCCATCTTTATCACTTCTCCCTAGGGCACTTGGGTGGCTCACTGGATAGAATACCAAGCCTGGAGTCAGGAAAACATGAGTTTAAACCTAGCCAAGCTCAAATTCTTTTTCCAGAAACCTGAGTCCCCCCTCCCTTTAGAGTCTCTTCTACACTTTCTTCTCTTTCTAGACTCTCTCTCTAGTAGTATACTAGAAGTCAAGAAGTCTTAACTTGTTTTTAGAAATATTTTGATAATTGTATTTAACACAAGACAGCTAGGTGAAGCAATTGGATAGAATGCTGACCTGAAGTTAGGAAGACACATCCTCCTCAGTTCAAATCTGACCTCAATCTCTTACTAGCCCTGTGACCTGGGGTAAGTCACTTAAATCTTTTCATATCAGTTTCTTCGTCTCTAAAATGACCTGGAGAAGGAAATGATAAACCAATTCAGTGTCTGCCAAGAAAACGCCAAAATAGGGTGGAGAAGAGTTGGACATAACTGTACAAAAAATCATCTTTCCCTTGTTCTATTACAATAGTCTTCTAACTGATCTTGACTCAAGTCTCTCTCCATCCTCAGCCCTGATGCCATAGTGTTTTTCCAAAAGTGTAGGTGTGACCTGGTCACCTCTACCCTCAATAAATTCCATTAGCTCCCTTTTTTCTCCAGGATAAATTATTGGTTTCCAACATCAAATCCAGGATTATTATTAGGATCCATTGTTGGGCATCTAAAACATCCACACCAAGTCCCTTCCTTTCTTTTTATTCTTTTTCTTTTTTAAGGTTTTTGCATGGCAAATGGGGTGAAGTGGCTTGCCCAAGGCCACACAGCTAGGCAATTATTAAGTGTCTGAGACCAGATTTGAACCCAGGTATTCCTGACTCCAGGGCCAGTGCTTTATCCCCTGTGCCACCTTAGCTGCCTCCTTTTTAGTCTTCTTAACTCTCCTTCTGTTCATATATCCTATAGCCTAATATACAATACTCAGACATTAGTCCTCGCTCATGATTTCTACTTCTCAGAATCTTTGATTTCCCAGTTTCTCCCCTCTTCCTACCCTCTCTAAAGCCTTACCCTCTAGGTCAGGAGTTCTTAACCCATGGTCCATAAAATTATATGTATGAATGTATGTGTGTATGTGTGTGTATATACATTTCATCTCCAGACTTGCAGCTTTTTGGCCAGCTGTCCCTTCTACCTGAAACTCGCCTTCCTCATATCTACCACCTAGCTTCCTTTATCTTGAACATAGTTGTTTGCATGTGGTTTCCCCCAATAGTTTGTGAGCTTTTTGAGAGCAGACCAATGTCTTTTTTCTTCTTATTGTTGTTGTTCATTTGCTTTTGCTTTTCTTTGTATCTCCTGTTCTTAATATGACCCTTAGCACATAGTAGCTTTAAAAATGCTAGTTAACTGACTAATCCTATGGGATTATTTTGTGCTTTTAACATTTTATTCTGAGATCAGAATTGATAGATTTCACCAGATAGCCAACAAGGTCAAAGACTCCCCCAAAAGATCAAGAACACCTCTCAAAGGGCAACTTCTAACTGCTTAGAAGATATTTATATATCTATTAATTTACATATTAAATCCCCCATTAGAATGTAACTCCTAGTTTAAACAAAGACTGTTACCTTTTAATTTTTTTTAAAAAAAAGTTATCTTATTATGTCATTTTTCTATTTCTTATACTTTATTTTTTTCCTTAAGGATATGATTTCTCTCTCATCTCATTCAACCTAGATTAATGTATATCATGTAAACAATGTAAAGACTAACAGAATGCCTTCTGTGAGGGGGGGCAGGGGAGGGAAGCAAGATTGAGGGAAAATTGTAAAATTCAAACTAAATAAATTAAATTTAAAAAAAAGAATATAAAACTCCTAGAGGTCAGGGACTATTTTCTACTTTTTATCATATCTCGGCAAATGACACAGTGCCTGCCAAATAGTAAGTACCTAATAAATGCTGATTAATTGAGACGTATCTATTTCTCCCTATTTCTCTTACCTTGTTGTATGTAGAAAATATGCCTCCTAATTCATGGCTTATTCTTTCTCTATTTTCATTCTTTTGTTGATGAAACAATAGTTTGATAACCTTAAGAGAAAAAAGGTAATGCCCAAGAAGTAATGATTGAGATGTGACAAATATTTAGCATATGCTATCACAAGTGACAAAACAGTGGGAAATACAGTGAACTAGAATAGGTACCAGGAAGACCAAGGTTCAATTCCCACCTAGGTTCAAGACCTAACTGTGTGACCCTGTTTGTCATTGAACCTCTGAAGGTCCCCAGGAAACTCTCTTAGATGATAATTGTAGAACAAGTGCTAATCCACTTTAGCCCAGTGAATTTCCTTATACCAATTAAATCACAGGGTCCATTTCATTAGAGTATGTTCTCTGGGAACTATTTTAAGGCAAACATTTATTGAATATTAAATCACAAAGGCATGTTATGAGTAAATACCAGTTTTTATAATATCTATAGCTATAATATACAATTTGGCTTTTATGACATAATGCAGTGATGTACTATAAAACTAGCAGAATGCATTATGCAATCAAATCAAAATTCAAAGATAAAATATTTTGGAGAAATTGATTTGTGTAAGACTGGAAAAGAATTAGTGTATACCCATGTGCCTTGCACTTGTCTCCCCACCCAAGCCCCACTTCTCTATCCTTCCCACCCTCTTTCCCCAAATCATAAGAATGAGTTTGAGGAGAGAGTCAGTCTATTCTTGAGTATTAGTTACTTAGGATGTCTGAAACAAAAAGTGACCCGGACTATGGCATATGGCCTAAAGAAAGATGGCCCTCTGGACCTAGAAGAGATAACAATCAGTTCTGCAACATAACCCTGACAATCATTTAGACATCCAATATACATTCTCAGGTTGCAGCTCTTTGACCTCTGAAACATTTGGTCCCACTCACTACCCTGTTATTCTTGAAAGTCTGTCCTTCCTAGCAGCCTTCATGGTAGTATATTATCTGGGTTACCTTTTCTTCTTTGACCACTCCTTTTCCACCTTCTTTAATGGTAAGTCGATTTCATCTCACCTCCTAACTGTATGGAGCCGCCCATGTTAAGCCCTGAGTACTCTACTCTTCTCTCTGGACACTCTTCACTTATAGAACACTAGTCTCCCAGTCTATGTGCAATCCAGCCTTTCTCCTGAGCTCCACTATTGTCTCTCCAATTACCCACTGGATAGTTATTTGAATGTTCTGCAATCACTTCAAGTTAAGTCTTAAATTTAAAAAAAAAATTTAATTTATTTAAGGCAATGGGGTTAAGTGATTTGCCCAAAGTCACACACAGCTAGGCAATTATTAAGTGTCTGAGGTCACATTTGAACTCAGGTCCTCCTGACCACCTAGCTGCCCCAAGTTAAGTCTTTTATAGATAAATTCATCTGTTTCACAGTTAAATAAACTTCCTCTCCTCACTACCTTATTTGCATCAATTCTCCAAATCAGCTAATGTCAATGACTTCCTTCTCAAATCATAGGTGCTAAGAATTAGATGATCTCAATATAATTCCCTCTTTAAGGAAAAAAAAGGGGGGGTCCTGAAAGATTAAATAATTTTCCACAGTCACTTGTAAGTATCATGATATCAAAGACTCAGAGCTGAAAGGGAACTAGTTCAAACCTCTTTTGAACCAACAAAGCCCTAGAGAATATAATTTAATCCAATACAAGAAGCATGTTTTAAATGCCTCCTCTGGAGCCCGCCCTGTTTCAAGCTCTGGGGATTGTTTTTGTTCAGTCATATCTGACTCTTCATGACCCCATGAACCATAGTTTGGTTTGTCCATTGGAAATTTCTTGGCAAAGATACTGGAGTAGTTTACCATTTCCTTCTCCAATGAATTAAGGCAAACAGAGATAAAGTGACTTGCCTAAGATCACATAGCTAATAAATGTCTGATCAGATTTCAACTCAAGTCTCTGTGACTCCAGTCCCATTATTCTATACAATCTCTGCCTTCAAAGAGCTTACATTATGAAGAAGAAGAAAGAAATAGAAGCAAAAGAAAGAAAAAAAGAAAAGAAAGAAAGAGAAAGAAAGAACGAAAAAGAAAGAAAGAAAAAAGAAAGAGAGAGAGAGAGACAGAGAGAGAGAGAGAGAGAGAGAGAGAGAATGGAATAGGAAGACCCTACAATCAGATAAATTCATGGCAAAATTAAAATGCAAAACTGCTTCCTGACTCCTCCCTCTTCCAATTTCCATGCCTATTTATTATTTATACTTTATTTACCCAAGGAAATGTTTGTTTATGAAAAAAGTCATATAAAAGAGGAATGACTTGTGTTTATAGGTAGTGATTTCTGTCACAGAAGGTCTTCAAGCAGACAGATAAGCATTTGGAGATGTTGCAGAATGGAAATCTTGTTTGACATGGATTGGAAATCCCTTCCATTTCAGAGTTGCTCTGATTTCAGTGAACTTCTCCTTCTAGTTACACTGATTTACCCAACATTCCCCATTGGCCAGTGATGCTATTCCACGCTTCTTCTCTTTACAAACCTAAAGCCTTCCTACCTTTCCAGATCTACTTTTCTCTTTGGAGCCTTCATGACCACATTTGCTCTAGTGATCCCTTCCTCTTCTGAATTTCTGAATGATTCCACTTTTAATGCAACCTTGACAATTACCTTGTTTGCCTTTGACCTTTGGTGTGATCTCTCTGTGTGAACATCTTTCCCTAAGCAGGTCCTAAGTTGTGTAAAAGCAAATATTGAACAGTTATCTCTCCATGAAAATAGCAAATGTATATGTGACACACTTTTAAATTTCATCTGCTTTATAAACATTTTTCCCATCACTTTCTTAAATGTGGGTAACCAACAAAACAACAAATCAAGTAGAGATTAGCAGCTTTTGTCTATTTCCTAGCTGTAAATGCTCATATGGAATATTTATCAATTTTCCTGGTTCCAGAAAATTCCTGCTACTAAGCCCCTTGAAGGAAGGGACTTTGCATTATATTTCTTTTTACTCCTCTTGTGACCATACATTCATGGTATAAATGCCATATGGAGATTGCACATATAGATAGATATCAATAGTTAACTATTGGGGCGGCTAGGTGGTGCAGTGGATAGAGCACCAGCCCTGGAGTCAGGAGTACCTGGGTTCAAATCCGGTCTCAGACACTTAATAATTACCTAGCTGTGTGGCCTTGGGCAAGTCACTTAACCCCATTTGCCTTGCAAAAACCTAAAAAAAAAGTAGTTAGAGATCTAGACGGATGGATAGATAGATAGATAGATAGATAGATAGATAGATAGATAGATAGATAGATAGATAGATAGATGATAATGTATCTATAGTAAAGTAGTTTGGAAAGGGTAGATTCTTAATACCTATTTCAAAGAAAGGAGGCAAAACAGCATGGTGCAAAGAGGACTTAAGTTGGCGTCAGGGGCTATGGGTTAAATTCCCAGCTCTGCCACTTACTGCCTTTGTGATCTGGGCAGTTCACCTCACCTCACTGGGTTATGCCCACACTGTAGTCCTGGGCACACAGCTTAGGCCACAGTGGCTTTAAACAAACATGGTTTGAAAGGGAAGGGGAGAGAGACATAAGAAGCCTTGTGTTCTCTCACAACAGGGCTCCTTGTGGCTATGCAGGGGGCTCATCCTGCTATGGATAGCTGAGTAGAGGAGTACCGCAGGGGTATGGGGTGAGGAGGAGTCAGGTGGGGTTCAGCTCTGCCTCACCTGCTACCCCCTGACCACATGTTCCTGACAGTAAATAGAGCCCTCTCTGAGTCAGGTAGACTTAAATACAAATCACACCTTACTAGCTGAGTGACCCTGAACAAGTCACTTAACCTCTGTTTGTCTGTTTCCTCCTCTGTAAAATGTGAATAATAATAGCACCTGCTTCCCAGGGTTGTTGTGAAGAAGAAATGAGTTAATAATTTTAAAGTACCTGATATATAGTAAGTACTATATAAATGTTAGTTATCACTATTTATTATTATTATTATTATTATTATTATTATTATTATTATTATCAGACAAGGGAGTCTCTAAAGTTTCATCCAACTCTAGATCTATGAACAAAGGATGAATGAATTAGGCAGACAGCTAGCCTGGAAAAGCTCAAAGCTCCCCACAATTCCCTGGCTCTCAAGGCAGCTGCCAACAAAATGACTGCTCTCTTCATTGCTCTCCTAAGAGAGAAGAGAAGGGGAAAGAGCATCATATGGCCCACACCTGGAGACCACAAGAACATCAAGTCCCAGGTGTAGTGGCTACAGTCAGTCTGTCGTGACCAAACAGTAAAGGACTTTCCCAAACCTTTGGCTTACTATGTGGTTTGGTGACTCAAAACTGTCCCTGTTGTCTGAGGTATAGTTTGCAAAGTGCTTTCTTGGAAGAGAAATGACTTAGAGCTGGAACACTGGTACAGCTGGAGGGTGAGCCCCCTGCATAGCCACAAGGAGCCCTGTTGTGAGAGAACACAAGGTTTCTTATGTCTCTCCCCTTGCCTTTCGAACCATGTTTGTTTAAAGCTACTGCGGCCCATGCTGTGTGTCCAGGACTACAGTGTGGGCCTGGGGGAACCACAGAGGAGCCGGCACAGCACTTACAGCAGGGACCACAAGAGTCCTGGGCCAGAGGCCTCAGGGACCTGGAGAAGCAAGGAAGCCCGCCAGGCCTGCGGGAGACATTGGGAAGGATCTGTTATTGTGTGTTCGGCAATCCTATAATTATTGCGTTTGCCTGGTATTATTTCTGTCTCCCTTGCCGTTGCCCTTAATAAATCTGTTCCCCCTTGTGCCATATGTTAGGAGTTTGGGGGTTCAGTTGCTATGATTTCATTGGAACTGGAAACTCTTAGCGATAAAGCTCTTTCAATCAAGGCAGTACAATAACTGTTCTGCAACTGTGGGTCTTAGGGAGTTGGGAAGCAAGGAGAAGGGCTGGCCCTGAAAGTTAAACAACTTACCCAGGATCACAGAGATAGCACATGTCAGAGGTTATACCTGAGGCTATCCTTGAACTTCATTACAAAAAGATTTTGATTTTTTATTTCCTTTATACCACATTCATATAAGGAAGTATTTTTGGATATATTTTATATCTCTAAATATAGCTATAGATGAGAGAGAGAGAGAGAGAGAGAGAGAGAGAGAGAGAGAGAGAGAGAGAGAGAGAGAGAGAGAGAGAGATGCATAATCAGTGGGTAAGGGACCAGCTTGAGAGTGAGAAAACATGGATTCAAGTGCCACCTCTCCAAAAGAAAATGTCTTTGCGATGGGCAAATTCTTAAATGTTCAAGTAACTTAGGGCACTCCTGCACTGTAAATATAAATAAATGTTTTATTAGCTCTTTCATTCTCTCTGTCTTTCTCTCTCTCCATATGTGTGTATATATTTCTGCTCTCTCTGTCTCAATCTCTCTCTCTTTGTGTTTATATATATGTACATATGTTCACTCTATATTGAAATATAGTTTATGTATATATGAGAGAAAACTATATATAGATATCTATCATAGAGATTATATATTATATAGAGTAATATATTATATTAGTACTCAATATATATCAATATACACATACTTGAGTACTAATATAATCTCTATGATTATATATATATATATATATGTTCTCTACTCTTCATACACATAAAAATATATATATATGTATATATACACATAGGTATATTTCCCAATAACTCTATTTCCTACCTAGGAAGCCAGGTGGTGCAGGGGAGCGAGCTCTGGGCCAGGTGTCAGGAAGATCTGAGGTCAAATCTTGCCTTGGACACTTATTTGAATGACCCTGTACAACTCATTCAACCTCTGCCTCAGTTTCCTCAACTATAAAATGACGGTTAAATGACATAATATTTGTAAAGCATTCAGCAAAGGACCTGACACAATTATGGTGTCATATTTCCTTCCTGCTTTTCTTCTGAAGTGACTAAGGTCCAATCACTTCACTCTTGTGCTTTGGGAGAGAAAACTCTTTCCAAAAGGAAGACAAAAAGAAGCAAATTTGGGTCTGATGTGGCCTACCTCATAAGGCCATTGTGAGGATCAAATAAAATCACATTTGCAAGACTTTAGCACAGTAGCAGATCCCTTCTCTTCCCTTTCAACCCTGAGGACAAACCTCCTCCTCCCTTGTTAAAAGAAAAAAAAAGTTCAGTTAAGCAAAACAAACCAGAATATCAACTATAACTAAAAAGGTGAATGCCTCTTTACCACCTCTCTGATAACAGGAGTGTGAGAAATTTCATTTCCTGTATTAAATTGATATTGATCACTGCACTGATCTGAATTTTAATCTTTCAAGGTTGTTTTCATTTACTTGTGTAAATTTACTTGTTCACCTGCCTCTGCTTCCTCTGTTCTGCATCAGTTCATACAAGTCTTCCCAGGTTTCTATGAATTCTTATTGGTCATTTTTATGGCTCAGTATTCTATTACATTAACATGCCACCATTGTTTCATCATTCCCCAGTAAATAAAAACCCACTTTGCTTCTATTTTTTAGTTATTACAGAAAAGTACTGCTTCTCCATCTTTAACCTACTAGGGATACATGCCTAATATCACTGGGTTCTAGAGTATGAAAATACAATCACTTTCCTAATTTTCCAGAACAGCTGAGCCATTCATTATTCCACTAACAATGCATTAGTGTACTTCTCTTTCTTAAGTTCTTCTACCATTTACCATTTTTGTTTTTTGTTTTCTTATGTCAAGCAATTCCCTAAGACTATAAGTTATAGAGGTGTTGATAATTTGTCCTGATAGAGGAATTTTCCACACTGGAAGTTCATTGATTCAGTGGAATAGCAGGTCAAGACAGATATAAAAGTGTATACACACATACACACATATTTAAAATTCCTTTATATGAATAATCATATATATATACACAAACAAAAATCAATGAGCAACTATATGTACATTCATGAATGACTTATAATACATTCATATATAATACATATATATATATAACATTTGTATAGATCTACCTCCTAATTTATTCAGAGAATCATAAGAGTTGTACTGTAATAAAACTAATTTTGGAAAGGAACTGCCTCCCTCTGCAGTCCAAGATAAGGAAGAAGGAAGGGTGGACACAACCATCCTCCTCCTCAACGCTTTCCGGGTGTTGCTAACTTTTAAGAGTCAAACTGTATTGCCCTTACCTGGCTTTAGAGCCCCTTTGGGTACACTAGCACCATCTAGTGGAGTGAAGACTGTCCAACAAGAGGGTGTCTTTAACTGTTGTAGGAAAAAAAATAATGTGATGATGAAGACCATAGAGTTAAGACTCTATTTAGAGCTGGAAGGGACCTTAAAGGTCATTAATCCAGACCCCTCATTATACAGAGAAGGAAACTGTGAAACACAGAGAAGTTAAGTGGTCAAAAGTTGGGGTATCTCTCCATGGGCTTCCCCCAACATCTCCTTTTATTTAAGAAGTAAGGACAGAGGAAAAAATAAGTAAGGACAAAGACACCCTTTATGTTCTTATCCTCTGTTTGCAATGGGTAACATAATTGAACCTAACGGTTTTCTGACAAAAGGCAGAACACAAAACTTACAAATAGAAGCCAGATTCTTTTTTTTCCCTGTCAGTTTCTTCTCTATAATACACAAATCATTGCTGATATTTGTAAAAATCCTTACCTCCTCTCCTGCCAGGGGCCCTTCTGTTTGCCACAGGCAAACATTAGGGAGGGGAATCTCTTTAATGTTTTTCCCAGGGTAAGCTACTGCAATGCAAGCCATTGAGGGGCCATTCAAACAGGGGGGATGATCTTAATGTCCATAATCCTCCTCTGGCTGATCAAGAGGGAAAAAATTACACTTGCATTTTCAAAATGAAACTATGGTCTAACTGTCTCCAGAGAGGCAAGAATCAGGGTTTGATTGTGCCACATTTGGCTTCATTTTCCCCAACTCAGCTTAAAGCAAACTTCTTTTTAAAATTCCATTCTTCTAGTCCCTTTCACCTTACCCATTCTCCATTTATTGAGAAGGCACTGTTGTACAGGATATAAAGAGGTAAGTTTGGAGTCAGAAAGGCATATGTTTAAATCTTGCCTTTGACATAGACTGGCTATGTGAGCCTGGGTAAGTAACTTCTCTCAATACTTCCATTCAATTCTCTAAGATGCTAAGTTGCAAAACTTTGCAAAGGGAGTTCCTTCACTCAATATTCAAATATTCATTTTTGATGATGCCAGCGTCAAAGAAGGCACTGTGCTCTATGAGAAAAGCAGAATTGCAGTAGCACAAAAAAAGGAAGTGAGATGCACACATTTAGAGACATCTCCATCACAGATGTTCAAGTCAACTATTTGTGACCAACCTATGGTAGAACCTTCTGAGTTCACATTGATCTGATTAGCCACAGTAGGATTTTCTTTCAGTATGAAGGACAACCAACCATTCACATATTCAAATGTGTCTGTGATCTCATTGATTTGACTGCTTTTTACAAAGATGCATATCACAACCCAAGCAGACCAACTCTAGTTCACTGCCTCCCATAAGAACATCAATGGAAGGAGGGAAGGGGACAAAGAGTGTGCTATCGAGGCCTTTCTCATTTTCTCCTGACATTTGCAGAATGAAAGTAGAGCACTCAGGCTGCCTACTTGTCCTCCCCATCCCTCACCCTGTGACTGTCCCATCTTTTCTTCCTATCATACATTTCTCAGACTTAAAGTAAGAGAGACATAGTGTCCCATACTCAAGAAGTGATAGTTCTACCTTACCCTGATCAGATCATATTTAGAAAGTTGAGAACTGTTTCAGGGACCATAGTGATAAGATGGGAAGAATACAAAGAAGAGTGATTAATATGATCAGGTGAGGATTGACTGCCATAAATAAGGGTGTTCTAGAACAAAGACTTGAAGAATGGAGGACATGATAGCTATCTCCTATATTTGAAAAGTTATTATATAACAAAGGTCTTAGACATTTGCTGCTGGTCCTCAGGTCTAAAAGTAATCAATGGAAGTTGTGAAGTAGCAGTTTTATGTTTGATATAAGGGGGGGGGAATCACTCATTAGAAGAACTAAGCAAAAATAGAATGGGTTGCCTTGGGAGACAGTGCGTTTCCTTCTGCTAGATGTCTTTGAGCAAGGTAGGAATGCTACTTGCCAACTAGGTCACTAAGTGGATTCTTGTTCAGGAATAAGTTGTACTAGATGATCTCTCAGGTCTCTTCTGAGCCTCAGATTTTGTAATTCTAGACATTACTATTTTACCTTTTTTGGTTATTGCTAGATACAGGTCACTCTAGGTTTTTGAATAGTGGAATGACATTGTTTACCTCATTTTTGAGGCTAATAATAATTAAGCAGGCAGTTAATTATCATTATAATCATCCCCATTTTATATGTTGTGGAAACTGGGCCTCCAAGACATCAAATAACTTGCCCACTGTCACATGACTGGTATCAAGGGCAAGATTCAAATGTAGGTCTTCCTGACTCTGATCCCAGCCTGCTACACCACTTCTCATAGCCAGATTTATGGCTTAGAAAGATTATTTTGGCAATTATGTGAAGGAGAGAGTGGAGAAGGAAAATATTGGAACCAGAGTGAACAGTTGAGAGGCTATTAAAATAATCTAGGAAAAAGTGAGGAGGCCCTGAAGTGGTATGGCATTAATGTGAACAGAAAAGAAAGTATAGCAATGAGAGATATTATGAAAGTCAAATCAGTAGGACTCAATAACAGTTTAGATTTGGGGTAGAGGCAAGGATACAGACAAGAAAATTTAAAAATTAAAGATTGCTCTGAAGTTTTGGCCCTGACTAATGGGGTAAGGAATGCCTTGAACAAAATGGGGATATTTCAAGTATGAGAAAAATGACTGGGGGGGGGGGGATGTCAATATGATGAATCCAAACTGGGAATGACAGGATGCATCCAAGTAGAGATGTCCAGAGGTAATAAGTAATGTCGTAGCTCCAAGGAGAAACTAGAGCTAGATGTATAGATTTTTGTAAACATTTCTATCAAGGTGATAACTGATTCTATGAAAGTGAAGGATATCATCTAGGGAACAAACTTGACCATTTTGAGTGTTAGCAATCCCTTTGGGCAGTCTGATAAAACTTATAGATACTTTCTCAGAATAATATTTTTAAATGAATAAAATAAAATACATGAGCTTCCATGTGTTAAAATTTGTTGTTCAGTCACGTCTGATTCTTCCTGATCCCATTTGAGATTTTCTTGGCAAAGATATTGCAGTAGCTTGTAATTTCCTTCTCCAATTTGTTTAACAGATGAGGAAACTGGGGCAAATAGATTTAAGTAACTTGTCCAAGGTCACACAGTTATTAAGAATCTGATTTGAACTCTGAAAAATGAGTCTTTCTGACTCCAAGCTCTGCTTTCTATTCATTGTTTCATATAGCTGCCTTGTGTTAAAGTACAAACATAAAATAGTTTTTAAAAACACAAATTTACAGACCTCAGATTAAGACTTTTCTACCTATAGAAAAAGAAAAGAAAGACAAGAAAGTGCAGAAAGGAGTCTGAGACTATACCCACACTTAGGTTATTGAAAGAAGAATATGAATTGGCAAAAAGACCAAGAAGGAATAGTTATACTGGTAAGAGAATACACACAAAAGAGAAATTAATTTGATGATAGCAAGAAAGTAAAGTGTACCTAGGAAAATCAAATTCTGCAACAAAATCAAAGGGGACTGTGGGAAAAGTCAGTGAATTTTGAAGATGAGTTCATTGTTTAGTCAAAGAGAACAATTCAGAAGAATAACCAGGTAAGAAGCTACACTACAAGGTGCTAAGGAATGAATAAATGTTCTTTTGAAAGACAAGATAGACTACATTTCCCATGAGTTTAATAGTGAAGGAGATGAGGTGTGGAATCACAGGTTGAGGGTAGCAAAGTCAAGAGAAGGTTTCTTTGGGAAAGAGGAGTTCTGAGCATATTTTCAGCTAGTGCTATAATAGAGAACATAGAGTGGAAGAGAGTATACATATGAGAGAGAGAAGGAATAATCATAGAACATTAGCCTGGAGGAAAGAGGAACAAGGGCATAGATGAAAAACTAGCCTTGAAAAGGAAAGAAATCTCATCATCTGGTATTGGTGCAAATGTGGAGAGGATAGGCAGCACTAAAGAGCATTTTGGGGATGCAGAGAATTCAAGACATAATGAGGTTTAAGGTTTCTTCTGACTCTGAGAACTATGATTATCATAATTTCATGAAACAGAGTAGCAGTATATTTATTCCTCTTTTTCTGATGAGGAAACTGAAGCTAACAGAAGTTGTAGGAAGAATCTTCAATTTGGATTCAGAGAACCTCTGCTACCTACTATTTATATAACATCTTTGGGACTCAGTTTCCTCCTCTGTAAAGTGGGGGAGAATGGGTGGGGAATGATCTCTGAGATCTCCTCTAGTTCAAATTGACAATCTTGTGAGTCTTCTATCTCTGAAATTCTGTTTTTGTGAAAGACATCAGTCAGCTAGGATGTAAACTCAGATCTTCTGACTTACAGTCCTACATCCTTTCCATCATTCCTTAAACTAAATTAGCATCAATTCCCCAAGCATTGCCTAACTACCTCCAAATGAAAGAAGAATGAATATGTTATAAGAATAAGTGTCTTATCTCAACCTATCAGAAAGTCCAAGAGTATTGTTGTAATAATATTTATTTAGCAATATTATCAAATACCACAATTTACTAGAAATAGCAATATCTAAATTAAATAATCCAGAGCTTATGAACTATATCAATAATGCAATAACATGACATTTTAAACTAAAAATCCCTAAGTGTTTTAATTGTTACAAAGAAAAGACATATCCAGACTGAATACTAACAAAGAAGTAGGCAAAGCTCTGAATTTTGAACAGGTTTCTAAATGGAAAAGGGCAGTAACTCATGTTACTTATCATTTAAAAATAACTAGGGTTTTTTTTTTTAAAATGAAATTAGACAAGTGATTAATGCACCAACTTCAGCCAGAGTTCCTCTGATAGAAGAAAATAAAAGCCAGCCAAGAAATAAACATTTCAAATTCAGGTGCTTTGCAATATGTGCTCCAAATGTTTTCTCTTCAATTGGGAAGAGGTGGCATCACTCTGCACACCCAACAGGCAAAGTGCCCGCTCCAGTCAATTATCTTGAAAATAAGAGGATTTGCACAGAAGAGAATTGAGAGCATTATTGGTCAGTAGTACATTTTACTTTTGAAACCTTGTGTTTGTGACCTTGACAAACCACAAGGCATTGGTTGCCCTATATCCTACCAAAATCAGAGATATAGCTAGAATCCTAGAAGAGTGAATTTTGAGGGTATAGATTTCCATTTTAAATGATATAAGCTGGTTTGAAAAAGTTCTTGGTCAAAGTTCAGAAGATTAAAGAAAGAGACCTTTGTCTTTGCATAGGGCACTGGACTAGAAATAAGGAAGTCCTGATTTTAAATCCTACTACAAATGCTAACTAGCTCTGTGACTCTGGGTAAGTTATCTAACCTCTCCTTCCTTCAATTCCTTTATCTGGAAAATTGGAATAATGATAGAACCTTCCCCAGATGATTGTATTTAGGAGCAAATGAGATAAAAATATATGCAAAGTGCTTTGCAAACTTTAGGTTGCTACAAAAATGCTAACTATTTGTTGTTTCAGGCTGTTATTACAGGTATGAACTTCCCTACTGTCACTGTTTGAGAATATATTCTAGCATTGATGTCATCTCTTTGATGTCATGTGAACTTTGCTAGCCATGGGTACCAGCTGGTTTATTAACACTACCTTAGAATAAGAGCATTAAGAATGAGAGATAACCTGGTAGAGGAAATAGTCATCCTCATCATCAGAAAGACTTGAATTCATATCCTGACTCTGACAAAAATTTTGTTGCCAAGTGACTCAGTCTCCACACCCATCCCCATCCCCCCCAAGTAACTCTCTAAAATTTTAAGTTGCCAAAGGAGATGAAATCTACTTTGGTGAAGGGAAATAATTTTCTGACCAATTTTCTGATCTCTATACTTATGAGATCACAGATCTCCAAAAAGTGTCCCTCTCAAATGTCCCACATTCTCTGATGCCTAGTATATCTTGGATTGGCCTAGAGGGAACCAGAGATGAAAGATTGCAAATAGGGAAGGATCTTCATACAAAATCATAGAATAGCTACATTAATGCCAGAGGTCAAAGTTAACTCATAATGACTAGATAAGGTACTTGAGAAACAGGACAACTAGAAAAGGGAAAGTGTTTCTGAACCAACTGAAAGATCCATAGCTGAAGAACAAAATCAGAACTCACCTTGATCAATAGTGTGAGTCAGGAGAGGATTCTAATGGTGTACCAGAAGGTAAAGGAGCCTAGCATACAAAAAGCCTTCTCCTCCTGGGATCTGAGTCTATTCCCTGATTCTCTCCTAAATAGCTCTCAGCTCTAGTTTTCTTATCTGTCCAGTTCTCTTTTAAAAGACCTAGTCCAAGGGAGGTTCAGGTCTTCTGAAACTGGCTAGGAATCAAGTAATCAGCCTAAATGATTCCCTAATCCTTCCTTCCCTCAGCATAGCCCCATCCCCATGAGAAAGGAGAATCTTACTCTCTACTCGGTCTTGGCAATACAATACTCTTTCTTATTATCTCCCTATCCTATTTTGTGCAATAATCTTTATATGTCCCAGGCTCTAGGAAGATAGGGATTGTCTCATTATGTCGCTGTGCTTCCCCCTGAACTTAGCAAAGTGCTTCTAATGTATTAATAAGAACTGACATTTATAAAGTGCTTTAATTTAGGCAAAGCACTTTCCATACATCATCTCATTTGGTCCTCACAACAACCCTGTGAGATAACAGGATAAAGTGAGATGATGTATGGAAAGTGCTTTGCCTAAATTAAAGCACTTTACAAATGTACTTTTGCCAATAATAATGATTCATGTATCTATAACATATTAGAGTTTGCAAAGCAAAATGGAAGCTTGTTATTCTCTTTTTACAGATGAAGAAATTGAGTTAGCAGAAAGAGGTAGGACTCAAAACCCCAGGTCATTGGACTATTGACTATACCACATTGCCTCTCACTGAGGGATTTTAGAAAATATTTTTTTCAACTAAATTGAATAACATCTCATTCATTCCAAGACAATAAGTTTCTAAAGGATAGTGTGAGAGCATATTGTTGGATCCATGCAAGAAAACTGACTCTAAGGCTATCTTCTTTGTCATAATTGTAAAGAAAATCAAGTTGGAACAAGATGACATTAATGACCTCTAGTATTTTGATTGACCAAGAGTTTTGCAGAGCAGAATTTTTTAATGTCTTAAAGTCCATTCCCAAAAAGATAAATCATCAAAGAATATGAACAAACAACAAAAAATTCAAGTTATCAATAGTGATCTTAAAGAATAATCCAAGTCACAAGAGAAATTAAAATCAAAACTGATGCTTCACCTCCTATCCAGAAAATTTGCAAAAATCAGGATAATTAATGAGGGGTTGTAGAAAGATAGACACATTAATACATTGTTGGTAGAGTTGTAAATTAGTTACAACCATTTGAAAAGCAATTTGAAATTATGTAAATAAAATGACCAAAATGTTTATGCCCTTTGGCCTTGAGATTTCACTAAGAAAATTAAGAAAAAGAAAGACTCCATATACATCAAAATATTATAGTGCAGTTAAGTGGTAGAAAAAAACTAGAAATAAGAGACATTCATCATTTAGCAATGGCTAAACAAATTGTAGTATAGGGATGAAATCATCAATAAGAATTTGACAATAAAAATGACAAATATAATTAATACAGAGAAACATGAACTTAAATGAAATGATGCAGTCAGTCAATGAGCATTTTTTAAGTACCTACTGTATTTCCGAGCACTATGCTAAGAACTGGAATACAAATACAAAACCACAGTCCCTGCTCAAAAAAAAAAATCACATAATCTGATAGAAGACATATCAACACAAAAAAAATTATGGGTATACAAAATATATTTACGAAAAACTGGAGAGAAGGAACCAAAACCAAAATTAAGGTTTCTTGCAGGAAGGGGAACTTCAGCTGAGACTGCAGAAAGCCAAGGAAGCTAGGAGGCAGAAGATGATGCAAAGAGAAGTAAGCACAGTCAAGCATATAAAATTGATTATTACTACAATAACATAAATGGAAAGAACAACAATCACCAAAAAACAGAAAATTAATGTTGCAGAATGAGATAGTACAAAATGGCCCAAAGAAGAAATACAGGAGAACATGGCCCCAAATTCTTTGGACAGATGGAGAGAGAGGTCCAGGAGTATGGAATATGGTATATAATAATAATTTTTTCCAATTTATTGGTTGATTTGCTTTTTATCCTCTTTATCATCTTTTCTCATTTCTAAAAAATATTTTGTTGCATGGAATGGTCCTCTGGGAGGATAAAGGGACAAGATACAAGGGTAATTTTAGACTAAATAAAAAAAATAGTGATAAAATTTTTTAAAAAAAAAAAAAGTCAGGGCAGCTAGGTGCTGCAGTGGATAGAGCACCAGCCTTGGAGTCAGGAGTACCTGAGTTCAGATCCGGTCTCAGACACTTAATAATTACCTAGCTGTGTGGCCTTGGGCAAGCCACTTAACCCCATTGCCTTGCAAAAAAAAAAAGAAAGAAAGAGAGAGAGAGAGAGAAAGAAAGAAAGAAAGAAAGAAAGAAAGAAAGAAAGAAAGAAAGAAAGAAAGAAAGAAAGAAAGAAAGAAAGGAAGGAAGGAAGGAAGGAAGGAAGGAAGGAAGGAAGGAAGGAAGGAAGGAAGGAAGGAAGGAAGAAAGAAAAGAAAGAAAGTCATTAGAGCCTTGGTCTGTTCTTGTGACCTTGAGGAAGTCACTTACCTTTCATTGGACTTCCATTTCTTCATCTGTCAAATGAGTGGGTTGATCCAGATCTGAGGTTCCAAATTGAAATAGAAACAAATTCCTGCTGTCCTCTTTTGACTTAGAAAATGACAAAATAATGTTATCTATATCAGATTGCATTTTTATGTATCTTATTAAACATTTCTCAATTACATTTTTACCTGGATTATACTGTACTCAAGAGTCTTGTCTCAGGTTTCACTTCTGATCTAGATCACCTCTAAGGTCCATTCTAGCTCTAAATCTATGAATTTATATTCTTTGAACAAGAAGATTTCTAATTCCCCTTTAACTCTAATATTCCACAAAGCAGTAGGTCCTAGGACAAAGGAGGCTGAATTTGGAATGAGGAGATAGGTGGGTTCAAATTCTGTCCTGATATTTCTTCAACGACAATGAGCAAATCACTTAGCCTCAATGAGTCTTGATTTCCACATCTGTAAAATGGGAATCACACAGGGTTGTTGCGTAAATTAAATGAGATATTGTAAGTAACATGTTAAAGATTTCAGTGAGGTACACTTTGCCAACCGAGGATTAGACTATTAAATCATTTTGACTCTCTCTGAGCTCTGAAACCAAGGAGGTAAAGCAAGTGATGGTTAATTAATACTGATCTAAACATCCACCTAGTTCATCAGATAAAAGAACAAAAAGGAAAAATGATGGATCCTCTGATATTAGAGAAATTCATATTCTTATCTCTGAAAAAGAAAGCTTTAAGTTTTTTTCTGACCTTTGTCACTTTTCCAAACTCTCATTATTTAAAAGCCAATTTTTAACATTGAAGTTAAAATTTTAATTAAATGCAGAGCAATTCTAAGTAACAGATGCTAGAAGGTTTATTTTTTCCCCCTAGAAGAAATGCACACATTGGATTAAAACTTTGAAATATTGAAACTTCATTAGGGCCTGAAATAAATGTTAACTATATCCCCATACCTGTGAGTCTGAAGCTTGAGAACAGACAGCTTTCAATATCCAAAAACTTGCCTTATATAATGCCCAATTGGAATTCTACAGAAATGAAACGGCATCCTAGAATAACAGGACCACAACAATCCCCTTGTCTACTGCCCCGGCTTGGGATTTCCTTACCTCCATCCCTCTTGGTCAACTGAAAGCAATGTTGAACTTCCTTCTCACTTTGAGGTGGGACTGGATACTCACTATGACAAGTCTGCCAGGAAGGAAGAGAAAGAAGAGGAAAGGAAAAGATGAGATAGCTAAGTGGCACATTAGAGAGAGTGGTGGGTCTGAAATTAGGAAAACAATTCAAATACAGCTTCCAACTGGTGGTAGTAGTTTAACCCTGGTCAAGTCACTTAAGCTCTATCAGTCCTAGTTCTTTTTCTTTAAAATGGCGACAGTAATAGCACATATTTAACAGATGTTGTGAGGACTAAATGAAATATTTACAAAGTACTTGGTATAGTGCCTGGCTCATTGTAGTTACTTAATAATTGCTCATTCCATTCTTTGCCAACTCCCTCCTAAAGGCTAGAACCAGTCTTTGCCCACAGAATCCCTAGTACTTAGCTCCTATAACAAAATTATAAGGATTACCTATAATAAATTTCCAATACCTAGGGACCCATTATCTTGAGTGGTGTTTGCCTCAGTCATCCACTACTTCAATCTTTTCCTCTAGTCACAATTTATTTCACTCCCCAGTCATGTCCACACCAGCTACTGTGCCGCCATAATGCCATTTCCCCTGTCTAACCATTCCCCACTTTTTCCAATTCTGGAACCATAGTCAAAACAGTTTTGCTATCAGTCCTGGAAAGTTTATGTCAATCTACTCTGCTGTGGTTCTGCTTACCATCTTTAAAACTTTCCAAACCAAAACATCATTTGCTGGCTTCTCCTCTAGGTACAGACAGTATTTATGTTTCCAGTGCTTGGTACATACTAAACTCTAAGTAAATGTTTTTTTCATTCATTCATCCTTCATTCAGATATACAATCCTTACTTTAGTATTCTGTGTACAATCACTATCCTGACTCTGTGACTTAGGTAGAGGGGGGAAAAAAGTAGAAGAGAAAAGTGCTATATACTAGTTCTTCTTTTTACTAGCAATGGATGGATCCTGGTCCTGCCTACACCAATTATCGACAAGCAATAATTAAGTGGCTTCTAAGTTGCATATGTGCCACTAATCATCCATGAGGCCTTGGTCAAGTCACTAAACTACTTTAGATCTGTTTCTTTGTCTGCAAAATGCTGAAGCTAAGTTCTAGAATTTGATTTGGAATTGTGTAGGGGAAAAAACTAAATCATCCATACCCTTTTACCCAGTCATCCCCAAGAAGTCATAGATAAAAATGAAGATTCAATTAGACTAAATTTGAGCTGTGGTATGCTGGAAAAAAACAACTGGCCTTGAACACTAGAAGGACTGGATTCAAGTTCTGCCTCAGATATATTAGCTATGCGACCCTCAGCAGGTCACTTCATCCCTCTATATGATAGTTTCTTCATCTATTACATAGCTGTGGGGTGGAGGGAGTGGAAGGAGGTTCTAAGGGCTTTAAGGTGCCTTTCAGCTATTATGAATCTTCAGAGAAAAGAGTGCTTGGACTTGTGATTTAAAGAAAACAAGGGATTCCAAAAGGTGGAGGTGATGGGGAAGTGGGGGAGAGATTGAATTCCAAACAAGCAGAGCATCCAGTGCAAAAACAGAGATATGAAGATGGAGTTTCATGTGATATAGAACAATAAATAGATCAATGTGTGGAATAAAGAGTGTGAAAAAAAGGAGTCAAGTGTTAGAAGACTGGAAAGATATGGAGGTCATGTTCTTAAGAAATTTAAATATCTAATTGAAAAACTTCAAGAAAATAGGAGCTATTGGAATTTACTGTGTTGAGAGGATAGGAAGGGACATGATCAAATAAAATGTGATTTGTAGGGAAATGACTTTGGCAGTTGGGTAGAGGATAGAGTGTAGTGAAGAAAAGTTTTAGGCAAGGAAACCTAATAAGAATTTATTGCAATAGTCCAGGTGATTAAGGTGAACCTTAATTAGGATAGTAACTCTGGGAGTAAGGAGAAAAGGGCTGTGTTAATTATGTTGTGAAAATAAAAACAAGAAATTTTGCATGAGCCTGGGGCAGAAGGGGGAAAGGAAAAGAGGAGATAATGAATTCTACTTTGGACATGTTTGGTTTGGGGTGCCTTTGGAACATACGTTTGAAATGTCTAATAGGCAAGGATGCCTATTCAAGTTCAAGAGAGAGACAGAGTAACTTTGTACAAGTGGATATACATCAACTAGGTGGGTCAGTGGATAAAATGCCAAGTCTGAGGTCAGAAAGATTCATCTTCCTAAGTTCAAAGCTGGCTTCAGACTTCTAACTCTATGACTCTGGACAAGTCACTTAGCCCTGTTTGCCTCATTTTCTCAGAGAAGGTAGTGTGGCAAATCACTCCAGTATCTTTGCCTAGAAAAGTTCAAATGAGGTCACAAAAAGTCAGACATAACCGAACAACAAATACATCTGGGAATATTTTCATAGAGATGATAATTGAACCTATAAGGGGATCAATAAGTTCACCAAGGGAGAATATAGAAAGAAAGGTGTCTGGGATACTTAATGAGTGTGAAACAATGATAAATCTGCAAAAGAGAATGAGAAAGAGCACTAAGAAAGAGCAGTATACTAAACACAGAAAGGAGAGAGCAGTCAAGAAGAAACAATGATCAACATTATCAAATGCATCAGAAACACTGAGAAGAGTTAGACTGTTGGTAAAAAACAGTTTCAATTGAGAGACAAGTCAGAAACAAAATTAGAGAGGATTAAGAAGAGGGTGAGATGAAAGTGAAGGCACCAAGTGTAAATGACTTTTTCAAAGAATTTGAGAAAGGGGAGGGGAATATAGTACAGCAATTAGTAGAGAAATAAATTTATAGTAAGAAAATTATGTTGAAGGATTATGAGTTAAGGAGGAGGGAATGATGGGTAGAGGGAATTTTTTTTATGTTTTTGCAAGGCAAATGAGGTTAAGTGGCTTGCCCAAGGCCACACAGCTAGATAGTTATTAAGTGTCTGAGGCCTGATTTGAACTCAGGGACTCCTGGGCCGGTGTTCTGTCCACTGCGCCACACCTAGCTGCCTCTGGGTAGAGGGAGTTCTTAACAAAATAAACTTGATTTTTTTTTTATTATCTAGGGAGCAAAGACCTCAGGAAGGTGGAAAGGGGATTCTTGTTGTAGATTTAGCATGGTAAGATGGTTTATAATTAAATAGCCAAATATTTCTTATTGGAGCACCCTCCAATTGCCCAGCACTATGGGAAGACAGAGAAAAACATAGCATAAACTTTACTCTTAAGGAATTTATCACAACATGAAGATATCTATCACCAGGTAAGGAAATGAATAAGAGGTAGTATAATATAGCCAAAATTATATGGATGGACAAAGTGATAGGGAACAGAACTTAAATATTGTGGCTAAAAACCACAGGAAGAAATTGACAGGAAGAAATCCTGGTCAAACCTCTTCAGAATTTGTAATTACTTGCTGATATACATGACAAGAAACCTGTGGCCTTCTCTGCACTTTACCTTTTCTAGAAACCGTCTACATGCAAATTTTATTTCCTTGTGTCTTTATTTGAACTCGATATAATTTGAACTCTATATAAAACTTTCAGAGATTGAGGATGTGAGCCATGCCATTTTTGGCTCTCTGTCCTGCTGAATATCTTAATTCACATTTTTCTTAACATCTTTTTATTTTTAGGTTTGGGTTTGTTTTCAACTAACAGTTTGATGTCAGAAGTGGGATCCCTCAAAATTGAGCCTGAGGAACCTGAAGGTTTCTTAGGAAACTTGAACATGGAATGGAGTCAGTCTCTGTGATCTCAAGATCTAATGAGGATAGGATCAAACTATGAAGGATTAATTAGCATGGAGAAAACTCAGTGGGGACTTCTGGGATTCAGATTGAACACAATCAAGGTCACAGATTCGGTCTTAAAAATGAGAACTCCAGGTATCCATAAAACTAGGGAACTATATATTTGGACTTAACTCAAGGTTAAGTGAGTTAGAACTATCCTGGTTGCCCTGATATGTAAATTAGTAGTCCTCTTGGACCGATCACCTAAGAGCTTTGGGGATTATACTGCTTTGGTTAAAATTTAGCTTGTCCTTCAGTAGATCTTTCTATTTCTCTCTCCTTTTCTCTCTCTTCCCTTATTTCTCTCCTCAACTCTCTTCCTGTTAGAGATAAACAGGCAATGAGGTTGGAAAAACATAGGTTTCTCCATTAGAAGTTCTCATATGCACATGAGGTTATTAATTTTGCAGATTTTGAAGAGGGAAATCCAACTGAGCCAACTTAAATTAATCAGTGAAGTTTCATACCATAAACAAATCTCTGTAATACATTATAATTCTAATGCTAAATTCCCCTTCCATTGACTTTTTAACCAGTCTATGATGGGAGATAAGTATTTAGAATAGGCATAAAAACAAGAAAATATACAAGATTTTCTCTGTCTTCTCAACCCTGGTTAGGTTGAGATTTCAGAAAACAACATATTAAAAAAAGGAATTATTTTCCTGGTTTGTAGAAATTTGTGGCATTATACACTAAATTTGTATCTTACCATAAATTTCTAAGTTATAGTTTGAATGTGGTATTCTAATCTTTATGTGAGGGAATACATTATAATATTATTTTGCCTTGTGGGCCCCAAAAGAGGGAGATGAAAATGTGATTGCTACTATAAATCCTTGGAACTGAGATAACTGAAAACAGTGAGCGCTATAATTTGAGGTGCTAGAAGCTAATGAGCCTTGGAAAAATTGAGATCTTTTTTTTAATGATACCATTTGTGATTGTAAATCTAGATTTGACTTGTTTATCCTAAAACTAAATTATAATGCAGTTTTATTTGAAGTAAGATTTATTCTTCTGTTTAGATAATTGTGATGTTTTAACCCATATCAGTAGATCAGAATGAAAAGTATAGTTGATATTTCGCATTAAGATGATATTCTTAGAAACTGCATGAATAAGAATTAAAAATATAATTACTTCAAAACTAATCTATATTGAGTTTTGAATGCAATTAGTATACAAAGACAAATTGGAAGATGAATGCACCCATTTTCTTTATAAAATGAATCAGAAATGCATTCAATGGAATTTCTCATTTGACTGGCAATAAGTTTTATGTCATGTTTTAGAAATCCATAAAATTATTTGTTATTGTTAGATTTCTAATCTTTTTTGTAGTATTATTTTTAGGAAATCATTGTATAAGAAATGCTGTTAACTTGAAAAAAATGATACCTATAGAATGAAGCAATTATATCTTGGAAAATTAGCTTCTCTTTTAATCTGGATACTACATGATTATGAACTGAGCTATGATTGTTTTCTACTCCAGAGTGGATTTAAACTAGAAAGGACAAATAAGATAAGGTCTTTATTTATGTGTTTATATGTGTATATGTATATTATACAAATGTGTATAATGTAGTATATCTCTTTTTCAGAATAAATATATATGCATGTTTATAAATACACACATATATCCTCAGATATTTAGATATACTTATACATGCCTAATATACACATAATGTGAATGTTACATAAACATATCTTCAAAGAGGACAATACAAACACACACACACACACATACATACATACATACATACACAGAAGGCCTTATCTTATTTATTCATTCTAGTTTAATCCATCCTGGAGCATAATCACTATCTTGAATTTCATGTATATATATATATATATATATATATATATATATATATATATATATATATGAGTATATACATATAGAAATAGAGAGGAAGTGTGTGTGTGTGTGTGTGTGTGTGTGTGTGTGTGTGTGTATGTGTGTGTGTGTGTGAGTGTAAGGCTAAAATCATTCTCAAAGGAGAAATAGAACAAAAATGTAATAATTTCTCAAAAGATTAAGGATTTTATATGTAATTTTTCATTAATAATTGTAAAGAAATTTT
Source organism: Macrotis lagotis (assembly GCF_037893015.1). NCBI lineage: Eukaryota > Metazoa > Chordata > Mammalia > Peramelemorphia > Peramelidae > Macrotis > Macrotis lagotis. Next base: position 577,649,770 of record NC_133666.1, read on the forward strand.
TAAATTTTGGTTTTGCATGTTGTGAAGTTTCTGGTAATATTAAGTCAAAAGGGATTATTTTACAAGTCAGACATTCATGTATACTTTTTAGGATTTTTTCTTTTAGTCTATAGATAGCATTATCCATTTCAAGTAAAGCGTTTAGGTCCAGGGTGGGGAATGGTCATCTAAGACCCATAAAATCATTTGCTCTAATGCTGCCATGGCAACTGCCAATGGAACTCGAAATTCAATAAATCTAGGAGTTTTTTATTGGTGAGTTAATAAAATGTTTACTAAATATAGCAGGGGGACAATATTATAAATATCCAAATGGCCCTTGGTGGGAAAAAGGTTCTCCACCCCCTGATTTAGATATAGAAAAGAATAATAGTACCTTAAAACCAAAATTTTCCTGAATTTTCAGAGGAATTAGAGGTTCTTAATTTGACATTCTTCTTACTGCTTTATTATTAAGGTTAGCTCCATAACATTTTTAACGGTTTTCACCAGAAGAACCAGTTTCTGTAAAACCAAATTTAAGATGTTATGTTAGGTGTTAGACTTTATTTAACTGTATTAGAGCTAATCATTAGTAGGTTTTAATAGCATTGCCTAAAAACCTATGCAAGTAATTTGGGACCAGAATTAGATCCCTAGAAGGAGTACATCTCCAGAATTACCCTGAGGATGAGGCCTATTCCAGAATTTCCAAGAGAAAATGTTTCCGAGGATCAGACCACTATATGGCACAGCTAAGATTAGATAAAATAATGCTGATTACATGTACATTAAAAGTACAAGGTTACTTTATGTTATTTAATATTAATGGTCATTATTGCATTATTCCTGCCTTAATGTTTCAGTCTTTATGCTTGTCTGCAGAGGTTATATGCCCAAATTCCTTTTATTTATTTTTTCTTAATCAGGCTATTCTTCCTGCAATTTTTGGTTAACTAAAAACCTGTCTTCTGTTAATATTAACCTCATATGACAAAAACTTGATTCGTGGAATAATAGTGCTAAATATTTGCTATTCCTCAAGTAGAAACCAAAGGGAAGTTTGAATTCCCCAAAGTGATTTGGTTATTTATTGGCTCCTATACTTAACTGTCTAAAAGGAAATTTCCTTAAAATTGAGTTCTTTTCGTTATCTTAGCAACATGTAAAGTTCCCCTCTCAATCAAGCATGTAAACCTTCTAATTATAATTTAGTCTACAATCTGACTTAGTTTAGGTAAAGTAAAATGCATTTTTTTCTTTAGAGGATGTATGAGGGTGTAAATCTGCTTAACCAAATTTGTTTAACTTTTACAATGTTGGAGAAAGCATGGAATTATGAATTTGTGTGAGTTTTTTAAAATGTTTTTGTATGTATTCTGTGCTGTTGATTTCAATGTCTGGGAAATTTTCCTATATTGTATAATGCACTTATTTTCTGGTGCAAATCTAATCCCCTGATTTATAGTCCCCGGTGTGATGCTTACTAAGAAATATCAGGAAAAGTTTACCAACGCTTAAAGGAATTCTATCAAACTCTAAGAAAGATGAATAGTGAGGAGGAAGCTTCCATTGACTCAGGATACTTTAATGAACTTCCTTTTAAACCTTAATCTACCTCTGTGCTTCTATAATTGTACTTCCACTCATAGAAGAATATTGGGCTTTAGAAGTCCAAATTGAACAAACTTATGCTGGGATTTGGAACTAACTTGCTTATAATACATCTCTGGTATCCTACATGCCCTATCTGGAAATTTCCTTATCCATCAACTGCCTATAAGCAACCATTGTTCTCAAGGGATCAGGCCACATTGTTTTTTGCTCTCCTCTATCAAATGACTTGATAAACTTTTTCCTAAAACTTTAAGTTTGGATTTATCCTCAAATGATAAGATGATCAACTATGCTGAACCTATAGGATTCATCACCACTTAGATTTCTGTCCTGTTTGTCTTTTTCTGTCCTCTCTTGATCTGTCTCCCAAGCAGTTCAGAGACTACTATACCTGGGCAGACTTGTGAACTTGTGTGAACTACACAAGATCCCCAGGGATACACAAGCATGTCCCAAGGGTTATTCAGTGATTGCCTTCCCTGGAAATATGTCAGCCAAGTTTTCACACATATAAACCCTAGAGAGGAGAAAAGGAAACCACCCCAACCAAGTCATGGAATTTCATTGAGAAAGGGAATGAGAAATTATCTGTAGTTACAAAGAAAAACAGAATCTAATAAGGAGACTTTTTGAGATGGGAAAGACTTCAGAAGCATGTCTGTAGGCACCAGGGGAGGAAATATGATAATGAGAGATTGGAGACTGGAGTAGAGAAAAGGGGAAGGGAGATAAAGGCTTGTTGGAACCAGTTAGAATAAGATATCAATTATTTTTTTTTCTAGCCTCAATATTTTTTTTCAAATAGTAAAAATCTATTTGTCTCTCTCCTTCCTTCTCCCCCTAACTTAACATTAAACAAAGGGAACTATACACATATACTTATGCTTAGTCAAGCAAAACAAATTTTCACATTGGCCATGTTCAAATACTTCTGTCTCAGGAGGTGGGTAGCATATTTCATCATTGATGGATGCTCTGGTTTGTCATTGTATTGATTAGAGTTCTTAAGTCATTCAAAGTTTCATTCAAAATGTTATTGTCAATGTTCTTTTCACTCTATATTAGTTCATTTATGTCTCCTTGAATTTCTCTGAAACTATTCCCTGTATGCCTTCATTCATATACCATAATTTGTCAAGCCATTCCCCAATTTATGAACATTTTGGTTTTCAGTTGTTTGCCACCACAACACACACAATACACATACACACAAGCTGCTATATTTTGTGCTTATGAGTCCTTTTTCTCTTTCAGATATTGAGTCTTAAAATTTCTCTACAATAGGTTTTTAACTGAAGAAGGAATGCATTTTAGGCATGGGAGAAGTCTTGCACACTTATGGAAGAAGAAAGGCAGATGATCCTAAATAGTCTGGAGCAATGAGGGAGCAGTCTAAACTTTGGCCCTTTCCTAGCTCACAAGGTCCTGAAGTGTTCAGTTAGGCATATTTTGCCACCCCTATACATCTTTGCCATTCCTCCATCCAGCTCAAACACAGCAAGCTCTGATATAATAGAAGGATATGTAATCAGTATATCAAACTCTAGGTCAAACTTATACTTAAGTAAGAAATGAATAAGCCAACATTTCCTAAATCATTCCATGTTGGACTATAGTTGAAACCAGTCATTGTTTTTTTTATTTTCCACATACTAGGTAAGAGCCTGATATTCTTCTTGAGTCATTGTACCTACTCTCCCCAACCCCGGAATTCATTTTCAGCACTGGGATCTTAGACTTATATTAGAATGTCCTTGTAAAACACACATAAAGTGGTCATCCTTATTATAGTACCTCATATCTCTCACAAAGTTTGCCTTCACTCCAACTTGCTCTTACACTGAAAAATCTAGATTCCTATAGAAAGATTACAGTTAAATTCAAATTTTCTCAGGATTATAGAAATAACTCCTATTCATCACTACAGTTCTAGAGTCCCCATTAATGCTTGCATTTACCTAAAACCCAAAATGTACAGTGCTAACATATTTAGTAGCTAACATTCATGTGGTGCTTTATGGATTACAAAGCATTTACAAATATTATTTACTTTATCCTCACAACATTGAAAAGTAGATATTATCATCTTTATCTTAAAGATGAGAAAATTGAGGCAAGAAGAAGTCAAGTAGCTTTCCCGGGGTTGTACAGCTATTAAATCTAAAGCCAGATTGGAACTTCTTGGTTCCAGGTCCAGTGCTCTATCTTCTATGCCACCTGGCTTCCTTAAATATAACCATTTACTTAACAATAAGGCAATAGAAATAATAATATTACAAATACTCATATGAAAATAAATATAAGGATAATAAATACATCTGTAACAGGGATATGGTCAGTGGAGCACCATTGACCAGGTCCACATTATTCATCATAAATTCACACACTCCCACCAATGCACTCAGATTCCATGGTGGGTGGGATGGGATGGAAGTGTGGTAAAGGAGAATAGTGGGAACAAACAGAATCCTGGCAAGGATAATATGAGTGAGGAAATCTCTTATGCTCAGGGTAATTCATAACTCTGGAAGTGTAAGTCTCAACATTCTTTTTTCCTTAGGAACTACCCATAAAATGTCAGTGATGAAAATAGATTCTATATGGAACAGATGCTTCCACTGATAAATTGAGTTGATCCACCTGGCACTTAACTAACACCTCAATGGGCATGACATCAACCAAACTAATAAATCCACTTGGTGGCTTTTCTGATTGTCTCCTTCCAAGCTGTTCCTCTGTTCAATCGGACTTACTCCTCAACAGCAAATATATGATTTATCACTTCCAGCTTTAAACTTAGTTGATATAATTCTGAAATCCAAAATCTGAAATCTCATCTTTCTGACTTCAGATTCTGAGTCTTCTCTGTGAATGACCTCACCTTAGAGCATAGTTAGTAACAAATATTCTTCTATCTATGATCAGGTCAAATGCATTTATCTCATACAGTCCTAGCATCTATACTTCCTCATTATTAACCTAAAAGATATTCAGTCCTTCATATCATGGAAGCATACCATATTCTCCACTTGCTTCAGTATTCAACAGCCTGTCACATTCAAAAATGAACAATTGTTATCTCTGAACATTGAGTCAGAGTAATTGATTCTCTTAGAATTCTTAGAATTCTTATGACTTTGTTCTCTTAGAACAGAGACTTGGGCCCCCAGTCAAATGAATCATCACTTTCTTATTGTTGTCTAAGATGAATGATTCCCTTCCTTGTTGCCTCTGGAATTCCAAGTTGTTGTGAACTCCAACAGTCACAGAGAAGGGAAATTAGGGAGGAATTTCTTCAGAGTATTATTTCTGCATCTAAATGGCATAATGGGTAGATTGTAGCCCTGAAGTCAGGAGGACTTGAATTTAAATCCAATCTCATTGGATTATTAGCTGTGTGACCTTGGACAAGTCACTTAACCTTGATTGTCTCAAATCCAGGATCATCTTCATTCATTCAGATTCATATCTAAACACTGGTCTCAAATGACTCTGGAAGACAAAGTGATGTTGATGACTTATCACAGTATCTCCCTCATTCAAATTCAATTCATGTGCATAGTCTTCTTCAAGAATGAAGGACAAACATCATAATCATCACCATCACCATCACCATCACCATCATCATAATCATCATCATCATTATCACTACTATTATTGTGATTTTAATTTCAGAGAAATTGGGCAGGTCGATATTCCTATTTAAGAGGCACTAAATTCTAGCTGAGGGATTGAGAAGGAGAGAATACATTTACTTAAAAAGACATACTTGGTCCTGCTACAGTAATGGAATTACCATGTTACTCAACATTACCAAGCATTCCCACTCTTTCCTACAGATAAGATTCCAACACCAACCTGGGAATATAAGAGCCTCAAATCCCATTGCTACAGGTAGCTGATGACAATCCTATGTAAAAGTCCCAGACACTCTTTAAGGGAAGAGACAATGTCTTACTCTTTCCTTCATATTCCTCAAAGTCCCTAAAACAGTGGTTCATACAGGGGAGCACCCAGTAAAGATCTGATAAATCAATAAATAAGGAATAATGAGCAGACTACCATTCCTTTTTAGAGATGGATTGGGGAACTCTGAGAGTGAAAAGGTAGGTGGTCCATTGAACAGGGTATTAAGGACTGTTTCATCCCAGAAGCCTTTAGCTTCCAAAGGTTTGCCTGAAAATCACACTCTGAAACATTTGTTCCAAGATGACAGCATAAATGAATGACAGAACATTTCCAGCTGAACAGAATGTAGTTCAATTATAGCAAAAAAAAAAAATGGAGCCAGTGGCGACTAGCTAATCTAGTAAAAGTAGAAGTATGTTATTTATAACCTTAATTCGGTGCCATTGCCAAAAAATATTGTCGAAAGTATGACCAAAAACATAATTTTTCATAAGCACAGTTACTTTTTCAGAGACATATAATTCACTATGATGACTTTTAAACACTGCACTTTAAAGCTGTAAATTACCCAATGTGTGTGAGAGAAAGACAGAGATAAAGAGAGAGACAGAGACAAAGGCACAGAAATGGAAAAAAAGCCAGAGACAAAAAACAGAAATAGAGGTTTTTCTGTTGAGTTTATCAAATTGGGCTTTTTTTCCCCCTTCTAAGCTAAAGCTATCAGCTTGTGATTAGGCATTGACAAGGTTCCTTCCCTTTCCCAAACTTAACAGGCTATAGGTAAAGAGGTTCAGAATTTACTTTTTTAAGAATTCTTTTCTTTCTCATATGTACATACATTCCTCCCTCTGTCTCTCTCTTCCTCATATTTTCTGTCTCTTTTCTTTCAATTTCAAATACAATAACTTGTTTTTTTACAAAAGAGGATTCAATCAGGAGTCGAGGTTGGAAAGGGGAGAAGTTCTTTCCAAAAATGACTATGATGGCAAGACAAAAAGGATCAATAAAATATTTTGCAATATCCAAGGATCAAGTTGGTGCCTCAACAGTTCAGTTCTCCCAATGCCCTCACTAGTCAATTCTCCTCTGGCCACTTCCCCCCATACCCCCCCTCAACATACCATTCCTCCACTTCCCAGGAATAACTTAGGTACATAAATGTGTTCAGCATAGTGCTTACAGTGTATCATATTACATCAGGTGGAATGAAACCAGAATCCCAAATGTCTCATGTATTTGGAAATCTACCAAATCGTCTCACTCTGCCCACTGGGTACATTATGTAAAAAAGTAAATATTTCATTCTATAGTATATGGGGTGTTTTATAGAGCAAAGAAATCAGAACACCCTTAACCTGACATCATAAACCCAATATATTGTAGGATCATGAGGCTATATACTTCTTATTAACCCCTTTATCTGAGATTAAATGTAGTTTTCAAGGGCATGATAGCATTCCACTTACCTTCAAAAAGATAGATAACAGTGCAAAACTATTGAATCAGCAGGGCAGCTCATCTAAGCTCATGGATAACAGTAAAAAGTGAGTGCCTAGGGAGCCCAGTGTATTGCTTAGTTCATGATGGAAGCTCCATGAGCAATGATGACTGATCAGCTTACTGACCAGACTAACTCCAAGGATTCCAGATCTCTGACTGCCTTTTGTTCCCATGCAAAACTAGCTGGTGTTTCCACTCTACTCTGAATGAATGAATAAATTAAATCATAAAATATTTACTATATGCTGGGACTGGGAATGAATTGGGAATAAGTATTACTAATGTCTTGTACCTGCAGCATAAAGCACAAGTCTTTTACATCAAAGAATTGGGTGACTGCTCTTAAGGGAGCCTTTGTCTTCCAAAATTCTTTCACCATTGGCTCAGTGATGCTCAAAATTTCACAATTTAAGAATTCACATTAAAAATTAATTCCTTTAAGTTAAAGGTTTGTCCTTTGTTAAATTATTCAGAAAGAAGACGATTTCATGAGATCTAGGACCACAAATTGGGTGCCATCTCTGATTCCCCCTGCACTTCTGCCTTATAAATCTGCCTCCTTTTCACATTACCCCAAGAACCAGCCACCTACTAAGTTTTTAAGCATTTAGGGATCAAATATCGCTCCTCAAGGAGGAGGTGTTGTTTTGAAACCCGGAACTACAGTTTACTTGGTGGTTATCCATGGGGATATCAATTCCCTTATCTGCAAAATGATTGCCAACTTATGCCATATGTCATGGCATCACCTCCCTGATGTCATGATCTTCTTTGAGAATGAAGGACAAGCACCATCATTAATTGCCTAGTATGTAGAGGGGATCTAGGTGTCAAAGACTGCCAGGCCTGGAGTAAAATGGAAATCTACTGCATTATTTTTTCTAAGAAAATCCCAAATAGGATCACAAAGAGTTAAACATGACTGAAATAATTCAACAACAATACCTTTGTATCAGGCACTGTAATAAAGGTTGAGTCAGAGGCTTGATTTGAACCCAGTTCTCACCTGAATCTAATTCTAGCATTCATAGTTGTACTTGGTTGCCATCTTTAGAGGGTAGACCTGGAGTTAGGAAGACCTAAGTTCAAACCCGACCTCAGAAACTTAATGACTGTGTGATCCTAGGCAAGCTACTTAACTTTCTTTGACTGCCTTAGTTTCCTCATTGAAAAAATGGAGGTGATAATAATAGCACACATCTCCTAATGTTATATCAAATAAAATATTATTATAAAGTGATTTAGAAGTCTGAAAGTATGAATCCACATGGCATTGTGCTCTTCATATATGTATCTATGTATGTATGTATTATTGTATTATTCTAAGGAAGTTTCTAGTGGTGATAATAATAATAATAATAACAATAATAATAATAATAATAATGTTTTGTCCTTCATTTTCAAAGAAGGCCACAACATCAGTGAGTGATGCCGTGACAAGCACATGAATTGGATTTGAGGGGGGGGGGGGGGGATGCTGTGCCAAATCATCAGCCTCACTTTCTCCTCCAGAGCCATCTGGGTCCAGGGACCAGATATGAATCAGGATGACTGGATGTGGGGTAATCAGGGTCAAATAACTTAGGTCACACAGTTAGTAAGGGTCAGAGGCTGGATTCTAACTCCTGTCCTCCTGTTCCAAGGCCATTATCTACTGTAAAATCTAGCTACCCATTGTGCTATACATGGTCACAATGAAATGAAGAAAGTTTATGTGCATACATGCTTTGGTCAGAGCCTCCAAATCCTTCAAGAAAGAGAATGAGAACAGGAAAAAAAAGCATCATGTTACTCTTCAACTTACGTCTATATTACTATGAACTACAAAGGTTTCTGTAGTGGAAAATACACAAGTAGATTTAGGTTCAAATTTTGCCACTGACAGTGACTGTAAGACCATGGACTAGTCACAATCTCAGTGGACCTTGGGCAATAGTGAGTGATATGCCTTGGTAGAATGCTATCCAATTCTTCCACAGAAATCACAGACTCTCAATATGTTGATGTATCATAATTTTTTTTCCAATTTTATTTTTCCAATTACATATTAAAATAATATTTTAACATTTTTTGTTTTGAATTTCAAATTCTATACCTTCTTTCCCTCCCACTACCTGAGATGATAAGCAGATAAAGATTATACATGTGCAATCATGTAAAACATTTCCTTATTGGTCATTTTGTACAAGTATACTCAAATAAAAGAAAAAATTAAAAAAATTAAAAATAGCATGCTTCAGTCTGTATTCAAACAATATCAGTTCTTTCTCTGGAAGCAGGTAGAATACTTCAACATTAGCCCTTTGTGATTATTTTGGATCATTGTATTGCTAAGAATAGGTAAATCATTCACAATTCTTCGATGAACAATATTGCTGTTACCATGTACACTGTTCTCCTAGTTCTGTGCATCAGTTCATATAAGTCTCCAGGTTTTATTTCTTATGACAAATCTTAAAGCCCAATAGTATTCCATCTCAATCATGTACCACTCTTTTTATACATTTCCCCAATCGATGGACATCCCTTTGACTTCCAGTTCTTAACCACCACAAAAAGAGCTGCTATAAGTATTTTTTTGGTTTTTTGCAAGACAATAGAGTTAAGTGACTTGCCTAAGGTCACATGGTTAGATTAGTATTATGTGTCTGAGACCGGATTTGAACTCAGGTCCTCCTGACTCCAGAGCTGGTGCTCTATCCACTGTGTCACCTAGATGCCCCTGCTATGACTATTCTTATACAAATAGATCCTTCTCCATTTTTTTTTAATGTTTTGGGGACATAGACCTAAAAGTGATATTGCTGGATCAAAGGGAAGTTGTCATAATATTTTGAGAAGTCTTCTCAATTGTTTTGATGCAGAAAAATAAATTTACATAATTAGAATTAGTGCATTATTGAGAGGCTACATGGAAAGGACATTGGATTTGGTTCTAAGAGATGTTTTGAAACCCAGAACTACCATTTACTTGGTGGTTATCCATGGGGAAATCAATTCCCTCATCTGCAAAATGATTGCTAACTTACACTATTTATCTCACAAGATAGTTGTGAAGAGAGTATTTGAAAAGTACAAAGTCCAAGATAAGCATGAGTTGTTCATAAATAACAATATGAATCCATATGACCTTGTGCTTTTCATATATGCATTATGAATATATGTATTTATATTTTGAATATAGAATCTTCAACCATACTTTAAACTTTTTTTTTTCTTTTGAGATTCTAAAGAAAGAAAAGTATATTATTGTGGGGTAGTTTGGCTTTTGCTTTTCTGGATGGAAAAGGGAGGAAATTTTAGTTTGATTTCAGGGAAAACTTCATCTTAATTAGAACTATCCAAAAATGAAATAGTCTTCCTTAAGAAGTACTGGGTTCCCCTTCACTGGAAATCTTTAAACAATCATTTATCCAGTTTGTTATAGAAGAGTTTTGGAAGTAAAAAGGGAATAGGTTACGCTGGATGGTCACTTTTTTGTTGTTTAGTCATTTTCAATCTTATCCTGCTCTTCACAAATGCATTTTGTTGTGGCAAAGATACTGAAGTGGTTTGCCATTTCCTTTTCCAGCTCATTTTACAAATGAGAAACTGAAACAAACAGGATCAAGTAACTTGCCCAGGGTCATACCACTAATAATTGACAGAGGCTGGATTTGCACTCATGAAAATGAGACTTCCTGATTTCTAAGCTCAGAGTTCTATTCACTGTGCCACTTAGCTGCAGATGGACACTGACATTCTTTCCAACTCAAATGTTCTGTGATCTTCCTACCCAACTAAATAAACTTCATCCTGTCCTACCTAGCTTTTTGCAATGCAAAACATCTTCTTTCATTTTAAAAATGCCATAGATAATAGAAACTTATGATGGAAGACTGATTATTCTCCATCTGTAAATGTCATCATCATTCTAATGTTTGCTTAAACCTGAAGCCTCCCAACACAAATCAAGCCCAAAGTAGCTTAACTGTTTAAAATAGATCTAAATGAGCTAGAGAAAGATTTTAATATAAGCTAAAAATTGTACAAACAAGAGACCACAAGATTTCATCAAAAGTCAGAAATATAATCAGTTTATAAAAGTCACCCTGTAAGGTTAGGGGATAGTGATAAGGACAAGGAAAAGCAAAAAGTATTTGTTCCCTTCCTTTAGGATAGAAATAAGAAAAGTCCCAGACAGAGCTATAAAGAATTGACTCCCTGCTGGGCCATGGGTTGTATATTCTGAAGTTCACCTGGTATTCCCATCCCTGATTGCTGGGACACATCATTCACACCTTTCTTTGAAGAAACAAAAAAAAAAGGAAGGAACCTATTGAACAAAGGGTTAAGAACCTAATGCTTCCTAAAGCAAAATGAAATATTTCATGAATCTCCAAGTTCATAGAATTGTAGCATTTTGGAACTGGAAGAAACTTTAGAAATCATCTAATTTGATCTCTTTTTATGCCAGAGTCCCTCAATGAATGACTCTTATGAAAGAGTCCCATAACTTCTGTCATAGACATGTCATAGAGAAGAAATCAGAAGGTTCAAAGCCACTATTGACTTTATGATTCAGTCATCATCATCATCATCATCATCATCATCATCATCATCATCATCATAACTTTGGGTATATTTTATGCCTAAGATCTCAAATAGTCTATTGCAGTCCAATGCACAAAGTTTTTCCCAGAGTCATACACAATAAAGGGAAATACAACCATAGATACATAGAGAAAGACTCCCAAAAGAACAAAATTTCCAAAGCACCTCTTTTCTTTAAAGATGTCTCTAACTCTCTCTCTCTCTCTCTCTCTCTCTCTCTCTCTCTCTCTCTCTCTCTCTCTCTGCCTCTTTCCTGTCTGTCTGTCTCTTTCTCTGCCTCTCTCTTATCTTCACTCTGCTTCTATCTCATCTCTCTCTATATCTCTGTCTCTGTCTCTTTCTCCATCTCTCTGCCTATCTATCTGTCTGTCTGTGCTTCCCTCCGTCCATCTGTCCATCCATCTGTCTGTCTGTCTTTGGCCCTCTGATTCTTTTTCTCTCTGGCATACTGTTGGCAGCTGCTACTTTCCTCTCAATTACCCTGTCTCTGACTGAAGCCACTTTGCAAAAGTTGTCATTCAGGGTACCAAGTTGTGTTTCTCCAAGTTCAGAAAGAGAATAACTGGATATAATTTGGTTTCACAGATAAGTAGTCTTTAAAGTCCAGAAAACAGCAAATGGCCCTTACTGGGTAACTTAAGTTGCAGTACTACAAAAATGGGTTGCCTTGAATGTCTTCAAAAGTTTTAACTTATTCACCATAAAAAAATCATCTATTTAAATTGATACCTAAAATATTTGTTGTATCAGTTCAATTCAACTTGCTAAGCACCTACTTGTAAGTCAACATTGTGAAGCTATGTTGGATGCCAAACATCCTGACAGCTACTATGTCACTCCTATTGCTGGTTCTTAAAAAAACAAGTAATTCTCTTCTCCATTACCTGTCTATCACAGACCAGAGGGGAAGCCTGTTACAATATCTTTGGTTCATCTGAGACTATAAGCCTATCAAAAACATTTGATATTTTATGGGATTGATTACCTATAACTCCAGGGAGAGCACTGTACAAGCAGAATTCTTTCTTGTACAGAGAAGTCACTAAGTAAATGCTTATGACTTGAGTTATTTGGATAAAATCCTTTTCCCAAATGTCACTGTTAGAACAGTCCTACCTGGTAACCACCATATATGGAGCTTAATTCAAACCCCAAATGCTAGTGAGTTTTATTGCTTCCTAAAACCAAACCTTCAAAATCCAGATGCCCACAAAAATCTTCTTCATGCTTATTATCTCATATGCTTCTCTGTCTCTACTTGTATTTCAATGCTGGCTTCGAAGCCTTCCCTCTGTAGGGTTTCTATTCCCCCTGGTCCCTTATTCACTGTCAAGATTTCTCCTGTTCCCTATTTCATTCCATTCAAATGCAATCTGTTTCTCTTTTTTTTTAATTTTTGCAAGACAATGGGGTTAAGTGACTTGCCCAAGGCCACACAGCTAGGTAATTATTAAGTGTCTGAGCTCAGATTTGAACTCAGGTACTCTTGACCCCAGGGCTGGTTTTCTATCCACTGCACCACCTAGCTGCCCCAATCTATTTCCTCTTAATTTGAGACATAATGGACTTTTATGAGACCAAATCTAATACCAATGGATCATTTCAATTCTATATATCTGATTCCTGTCTCATAAGTATATGAGAATCTCTAGTATAGTGGATAGAGTGCCAGGTCTGGAGTCAGGGAGACATATTTCTGAGTTCAAATCTGGCCTCACTTACTAGCTGTGTGACCCTGGACAAGTCACCCAATTCTCTTTGCCCTAGTTTCCTTATCTGTGAAATAGGCTGGAGAAGGAAATGGCAAACCACTACAATATCTTTGCAAAGAAAAATGGGGTCATGGTTGAACACAACTGAAAACAAGCAAACAAACAACATCTCTTTCTGCCTCTGAACTTCAGATTATTTCCATCTCTATTTCTGTTTCCTGCTCTAGTTTGTGAGCACTTTGTAAACCTTAAAGGGCCATATAAATACCAATGTTATTATTCAGTCTAATCTACTCATTTTATGAATAGAAAAATGAGGCTCAGAGAGATGATAGAATTTGCCTCTGATCACAAACATAGCAAATAGCAGAGCAACTATTGATTCCAGGTATATAAATCAAAATTCATTCTTTGTACCTCCATCCCAACATTATCGGTCTTTCATTCTTGGACCTTCTCGGGCCTCCCTGTTTGAATTTATACTTAATTTGAGAGTGACAGCACAGTATAATGACTAGAATGCTAAATTTGGAAACAGAAAAAATTGACTTCAGATTCTACCCTAGATACTCACTAGCTGCATGTCCATAAGCAAATCCACCTTCCTCAGCCTTGATTTCCTCATCAATAAAATAGAGACAATAATAGTTGTAATACCAGCCACATGGGATTGTTTTTAGAATAAAACAAGAAAATGTATGGAAAGTATTTTTACACACTTTAAAGCACTACATAAGTGGCTTTGCTATTATCATTGTGATTCCTTTTATGGCTTGTATTATGGCTAAAGATATATGTACATCTCAACCTTCTACTAGGTTGTAAACTGATTGAAGGGAAGGACAATGTCATTTTTCAACAAGGCAGTTCATAAATGTTTGTTGATGATGTAGCCTTCTGGTGGATAACTATGCTTCCTGTATTACTCCCTGGGAATGTATTCAATGTAGAGCTCACCACCTTGGCCAACTCACTGACAAGATACTCAGACTAATAACCTTATGAGTTTTCCCCCATAACCTTGAAACTCTTTCACTCATTCATTCAATACTTGGGTTTGACAACTAGCAAGGTTTCTGGTTCCCATTAAGGCTCTATATGGTAGGAGAATAAAACACAGGAAAGATATATTCCATAGGAAGCTGACAATCATGACAGGCAATATTCAACTAAAATGGTTAAATATATATCAAGTAAAGTATTGAAATAAATATGTACATGAAAAGAGTAGGAATAAAAGTCCAACATCTGTTACCTTCAGATGGTTTCCAACATACAGTGCAGTCTAAAAAGAGACAGACCCAAAGACTATGGTATAGATAGAAAGCCATGACTAGGGGAAAGGTGACTGGTACTCTGAGACTCTGGAATTTAGGGGTATAGACACTGAAAGCATACATTCTTTCAGCATCATAGAAATTCTTAGTTACTGACTAGGAGTTTGACACATACTTAAGCAAGAATATTGAGTTAAAATAGGAAATTACTCTATCAGGCACCTTGTTAATAAATACCCATCTGTGATCCATTACGGAATATATTTCTTTCCCCCAATCCCACTCCCACTCAATTGAATTTCTAAAGTATTTCTTTTATTATTTTCAACCCCAAAATTACATATTTGATTTGATGGCTCATTTCATTATATTTTACCCAGTTATATTTCCTACAGTTTCTGCCAGGTTATTAAATGGCTAGTTATAGCTCTGCATAGATAGCATTGCACTGGATTTAGAATCAGAACACCCAAGTTCTAGGCCCCATTGTGCCACTTAGTGGTTGTGCGAGCTGGAGCAAGGTTTTTTAACCTCTATGACATCAATTTCTTTATCCGTAAAACCATATTAATAGCCTCCACCCTGCTTACAGGGTTTTGTTTTGTTTTTGAGGATCAAAGGAGCTAATGTATACAAAAGTGCTTTGCAAATTGTAAAGATCCATATGAATAACATATCAACCTCAAAGTAGGAACGTGACTTCTGTCTCCATTTTGTTCAATAACACTATAGTTACTCATCCCTCTGGGGTTTACAAATGTCAAGGTCTTCAATGAAAAATAAAAGGGTAACTAGATGGGCTTATTCTCTCTGTATTTTTGTTGCTGATATCCACCATCTCTACTATGCTAAGTTCCTGCATCCTTTTAGAGATGTCAGAACTTGATGCTTCTGGCTAGTGCACTAGACCAGAGCTGTATTAGGCAGGGATAGTGCAAGAACAATCATCTTTTAACTCCCCCTTAGCCACAACCATACCTCCTACCTCCTGGCTTGCATGGTTATTTACTCATTCCATCTGCTTCCAAACTCTTCAAATAGCTTAAAGGCAAAGATAGATAGATATATCTATGCCTCTTTTCCGGGGGAAGAGAGAACATAAAAGCTTGCCTTTATAATATATCACGCCATACAACAGTAATCCCTTTTTCATTCTTTTGTTTAACACCAGGGATTGGATTAAGCGAGCATTGGAAGCCATGCAGTATCTCTCAAAACACTGTAGCAATAACAACATTTTCGAGTCTCTTCCCGTCCCCTTGGAGATGGCCTACCCTTGCCAAGGGCTCCTGGCAGGTGAGAGGAGGATTCTTCCTTAGACTCACTTCCTCACCACCCCTGCCTGCTTTTCCTCTCACAGCAAGTCCCAGAAAGTTTATAAAGGGAGTTCTTGCAACATTTCACTCCCTCGTTCTTATTTTAAAACTCTCAGTCTCAGGGTTGGGGATGATTAATTCTTAATGGGCCCTTCCTTTGTTGGAACAGAGCTAGGCTCGAGGGGCAGAAACTTGGGCTCCGTGTTGTCTAGCTACACATCCCCTCCTTCCTTCACAGCATCTCATCATCCCAGACCCCATCAGGGATCTGCTGTGCATCAGCAAATGGACGTGGCAGGCATTTCAGTGTGGAGTCAGGTTTATTTCTAAACTGGAAAACAGGCAAATAACTTGAGATCAAGAATTAGCCAGAAGAAAGCCAAGGGCAGTCATTCAAGGAGGAGGAAAATTCTCATATTTAAAATGTTTTTCTTTCTTATGTCTTTTCCCCCTAATGCTCACTTGTCCTGAAAGAAAAATAGAAAAAACAGAATCAGGGGACACAGTCCTCTGGGATGTCACACAAACCACATAGAGTTTCATATTTGAGTTACAAGGGACTTCCAAGGAACCACAAACCACTTTCTTTGCCTTCAAGGTGAGGAGGCAGAGGCAGAGGAGATTAAATTATTTATCTAAGATTGCAGGGGCAATCAGAATTTGAACACAAATCCTTTGATTTCAAAATCTGGGTTCTTGCCACTATACCACACTCCTCATGGGAGGGGTATGGAAGAATTCTCTAGCTTCCCCTAAAAAGACAAATACATTGTCAAACTCTGTTTCTGGGCCTGAGTCCATTTTTCCTTCTTGTTTGCCTTGCAAGAACAGTCATTTACCAGTTATTTAACCCCTGGGCCAGGGACACAGGTACCACCCTCTGCAGAAAGCGTCATTATCCCAGTTTCACAGATTGGGCCAGCTAGGTGACTCAATGGATAGAGCACCAGACCTTAAGTCAGGAGGACCTGAGTTCAAGTCCAACCTTAGATACATGATACTTACTTACTAGCTATGTGATCTTGGGTAAATCACTTAACCCCATTGTCCCGCCAAAAAGGGAAAAAAAAACCCTAAAGTTCAGAGGTTAAGGAACTTGCCCAAGGTTGAATGAATAACTAGGAATCAATGTCTTGGGTTAGTCATTATTCTTTTATCTACAACTTACTACACAGATTTTGAAGATAAAATGAGTTAGATATAAAAAAAAAATTTTGAAAATGTTAGGAGAGGAGTTCCTGGTTCTTGGATAAAGATTCTCTAAAAGGGAGGATACAGAACTCTTTCTCTTTCCCCTATTTTTCTTTTTCTCCAACTCTCATTTACCTCTGCTCCTGACACTTGGGCAGAGCAATGGGATAAGTAGTTTGATAAAACAGAAAATTGATAATGTGAACCTAGCCCCTGGCAGAGTATACAGAGTGCCAGCCCCAAATCATGTGTTTAGTAGACACTTAATAACTATAGCTCCATATTCCATATTTCAATCAGGTTCCACTATCCCTGGAGCTTTTATTGTTAAACACTTTTACCATTTCCAAGGGTTTAAACTGACTTGGCCTGCAGATTTTTAGGTTCCAGATAATTTGGGGTTATCGACCAACCAGTGGAAATTTATGTTTGCCAGTGAACAACTTGGTTTTCTAAGTCTCAGTTCTGTCTCTTGAGTGGCCAGGTGCTTTCCAGTTTTTTGTGGGACATTAATGGGGGTCAGGGTGCAGACTACAGAACACATTTCAATGTCCCCCATCTGCCTTGCAGCGGTTTGTGAAGCGTTAGTGAGAAGGACTACAGGGAGCAGAGATCCATGTGAAAATCCAATATATACAAACTGATGAAGGACTGGCCACATGCTCACAGCTGGAATTTGCATGTGGTCTCACTTAATAACCATTTTGTAGAAGAAGTTTGTGAGCTGGTGCATGACCACCCCCCTGCCTTCCCTCTGGCCAACTGCGGAAAAGGCGGGTAATGTGATATCTTTTATTCTACCAAGATGGACTCTCACATCTCCAGCTATGTATGAATGCAAAAAGACTGGACCACAACACAGCTATCCATTCATTTCATCTGTCCTAAAAATCCCTGTGCATTGCAACATGATCAATTCAGCTGTGGGGACTGATATCACTATCCACCAAGCAGTCAGATGGAATGAAAGGATTGGTCACACTACAACCTAGCTTGATCCCCACATAGAGACATGACCTGATAGTATCTACACTTAACTAATGGCCTGTGTGTGCACTTGTGTGTTTGTCCATTGAGAGAAATACACTTTTGAGAATGAAGTAGTGTGAGAGTACTTGAGAACCAATGTACTATGGGTGTTGAGTTGGGAGGGGACGGGATATGCATTTAGGGGAAGAGTTAATGAGTGGTAGTATCAAAGACAGAAAAAGAGCTTGACTGGCAAGCAGGAGTCCTGTATCTTAAGTCAACTTCATCACTAATTAACTGTGCAATATAGCGTGAACTACTTAGGCTAAGACTCAATATTCTTCTCTATAAAATGGGGATAGTAAAGTTCATGAGGATTATATAAGGAAAGGGCTCATTGTCATTATCATTAATATCTTTGTACTTAGGGCAATAGAGTTAAAAGAATGTATAGAACATTTGCATTGGGAAAGATGTTTGTTTGTTTTTAAATATAGGGATGACTTAAAGAGGTTAGAATAGTGACCTTCACCTAAGGAAATATAAAGGAGATAAATGTAAAATCCTACATGTGGGTTTTTAAAAAAGCAAGTTCATAAATATGAGAGCAGAATCACAAAATCTGAGAGCTGGAAGGAAGCTCAGCTGCCATATTGCCACATGGCCCTACTACAAGTCTTCCAAAGAGGGAGAGCATTCCACCCCTCAAGGCAACCCACTCCACTTTGGGTAACTCTAATCAAGAAGTTTTTCCTGACATTAAGCCAAAATTTATCTCTCTGAAATTCTCATCCACTGATACTATCTTTTCTGCAGCCAAACAGAACAATCTTTCTTCCTCATAATGTCCTTCAAGTATTTATCTAGTCCCTACTATGTTCCAGTCACTATGCTAAGCATCTTGCAGATATTCTTTCATTTAAGCTTCACAACAAATCTGCAAGGAAAGTGTTGTTAACATCCTCATTTTACATTTGAGGATTGAGGCAAGGAGAGGTTAAGTGATTTGCCCAAGATCACATAGCTGGTAAGTGCCTGAGGTCTCACATTTGAACTCAAGTCTTCCAGACTCCAGGCTTAGCACTCCATCCACCATGCCACCGAACATCTTATAGACAGCTCTCATGTCCATCTTCCCCCTGAGTCTTCTTTTCCCAAGTTAAACATACCCAGCTCTGTCAAGTGATCCTTATATATCATGGACTAACATGGCCCATTAACATCTTGGTTGGGACTTGTGGGAGGTATGAATTACTATTTTAATGATTGTTTTCATTCTATGCTTCTGTCCCAAAACCTAACTCAGGGCTTTCCATACTGAGTGCCCTTAATAAATGATCAATGAATTAGATTGGACATTAGTTCCAATGAGAAAAGGTCTGAGGGTTTTAGTGAACCCCAAG
Source organism: Macrotis lagotis (assembly GCF_037893015.1). NCBI lineage: Eukaryota > Metazoa > Chordata > Mammalia > Peramelemorphia > Peramelidae > Macrotis > Macrotis lagotis. The sequence continues at coordinate 577,669,236 of NC_133666.1, forward strand.
ATCAATATGATTCAACAATATGACATGGTAGCTAAAAAAAAGCTAATCTGACCTTAAACTGTGCTGAAGTATACAGTGTCCTGAACAAGAGATTTTGTAATCTTGCTGCATTCTGCTCTGGTCAGACCATATTTGGGGCAATTTGTTCAGTTCTGAGAGTCACGCTTCTTTTTTTATTATTAAATTTTATTTTTTTTCAAATAACAAACATTTATTTTTTCTCTCTCCTCCAATCACCTCCCCATTGAAAAACAAAACAAAACAAAACAAAATCCTATGTAACAAATATAGTCAAGAAAATAAAATTTCCACATTGGTTATGTCCAAAAATATGAATCTCATTCTGGGTATTTGATCCATCACCTCTTTGTCAGAAGGTGAGTTGCATTCAGCATCAGTCCTCTGGAATTATAATTGGTCACTACATGGATCAGAATTCTAAAGTCTTCTAAAATTGATTCTTTTTATGCTCTTGTTATAGCATAAATTGTTCTCCTGATTCTCTGCTCACTTCACTCGGCATCTATTCATTCATGTCTTCTCAAGTTTCTCAAAAAAACACTAACTTTTCTAGCAATAGCATAGATGGCAGTCAGATATATAGAGAGACCGACAGACAAACAGACAAACAGATAGATAGATCTCTCTCTATATATATATTTATTCAACTTTCCCCCAATAGATTGGCAATCCTATTAGTCCTTTGACATTCAAAATGAGATTTTTCTATAAATGTTTTTACATATGTGTCCTCTTCCTCTTTCTTTGATAATTTTTCAGTACAGAGAAGGATATTGATTAGCAGAGGAGTGTTCAAAGGAGGGCAACTATGACAGTGAAAGTGAATACCATGTTATGTGAGGATGAATTTAAGAAACTCAGGGTACTTAGTCTGGAGAAAATAAGAGTTTCAAGATGATAAGCTGCCTCTTTTCAAGTATGTTAAGAGCTGTTTAGTGGAAGGCTTAGATTTAGCTTGCTTGGCCACAAAGAGGGCAGTTTGCTATATCAAGCACTAGAGATAATGAAGATAAAACTTAAGTGTAAAATATAATGTGTTTTAAAAGGCAAGGCATAGTCATACAAAAAGTATATATTTGATACTTTTGACTCAGTTATTCATGGCTAAGGAAAATTGAGACATTGGGATCATGTGACTATAGACAGGAACCTCTTCTTGTCCCATGGCAGGTATCTGAACTAAAATTTATAATGCCAAGAGAAAAATCAAAAGATCCTGGATGGAGGCAATTAAAAGTCCCAATTAATAAGTAGAAAGAAATGTTGAAAATATATAATATGTTCAATTATAAGAGCATCTAGATAGACAAAATCTAAAAATATCCAAATGAACAGGATAGATAGCCATAGGTTTAGTGTGATTACAAGGCAATGAAATAACTTCCTAAAAGTATCTCCCTATAGACCTGCCACCACATTTGATTTAAAGTCCCTCCTTTGGGCAAGGTATTGTTTTTAATAGGTCCCTGTTAAAATGTAAATATGTGCTTGGAAAGTGTTCAGTCTTGATCCAATAATACCAACTAGCAAACTCTCTCTGTTCCATAGATTCCCAAGAAAACAGGATGATATAAAACCAACACATTTAGATTTGAGAGAAGGAAGAGAGAAAGGAAAACCTAAATAAGAAAGAATAGAGAGGAGACCCTAAAATTCAGGAAGGAAGGATGAAGGCATTAGGCAAAGGAAAAGCCCTGGCTAGGAGGTGATCTACACAGGAGGAGAACTATGCTAATACAAACATTCTTACTTCACAATCTCATCCATGGTAGGGCTAGTATTTGGATGTCTGCCACTGAAATAATTCTAAGAAGATAGTACATGTGCATGTGTTTACAAATGGTCTGCTATCCCATGTGGAAACTCAGATACACAAAACTCACATGCCTATTAATTGTCTTGCATGTCTTTTCCACTCTTTTATATATGAAGCTCATTAAAAAGTTGGCATTCATTTTACTATAGTGAGCTTATTTTATCAGTCTAACTGAAGAAAAAAAATCACAAATTAAGCAAATTAAGTAAATATCACAAGATAAATGACAATGTTTAAATGGAAACCACTTAGGAACCCTGAATGGTCAAATGCAAACACTTTTTAGACTATTAGCAGTTGAAGGTTATGCCATATGTCACCCAAAAGACCACTCTTCCCAGATTTATAGGGAGATCTCCTAGAGGATTTATTGTTGTCTTAATTTTTTCCCATTCTAACTTTATGATCAGTCAGCCTAGAACTCCCAAAAGTCATTTAAGATATAGAAGCCGTAGATTTGGAGGCAGAGAGGTTTCCTATACATCTTCTGTATTTTTCATTTCCTTATTATGAGTCAGACTATTAGTCCCCAGTGCAGAGACTCATCTTTTATATCATGTTTGGAGAAACTTGATATAAAGAAATCCTGATATTATCCCCACTATTTCTCTGGATATCTGCACTGAAGTACAACTGGTGAGAACTCTGTTTTCTCAAAGATTATGGCAGGAAAACACAAGTCCTGTGAGGTCCTACCAAGAAGGAAAGGCTTAAGGTATAGACCCAATAAAGAACTGGATGGCTGTATTCCAAGGATTAGTCTACCTTTAGAGATCTTCATTACAAAAAGTTTGAACAGCAAATTATAGAGTTCTTTTTGACTGTTTCAATTCATGAATCTATAGAGGTTGAGAGATGGTGATCTTTTTTCTAGGGATAACTCACCCTGATAAAGACCACATATCTTTCAAAGTAGGTCTTTACAACACTTCCTGAATTAATTCATTTATTAAATGCAATCCCAATCAGAATACCAAAGAATTACTTTATAGAGTTAGGAAAAAATCATAACAAAAATTGTCTGGAAAAACAAAAGGCCAAGAATATCCAAGGAATCAATGAAAAAATAGGAAGAAGGGCGTCTAGCAGTATGAGATCTCAAACTAGACTACAAAGTAATAAACACCAAAACATATTGGTACTGTATAAGAAATAGAGTGAATGATCAATGGAATAGATTAAGTATATAAAATACAGAAGTAAATAAGCAGGGTAACCAGTGTTTCACAAAAACCTGAAGATTCCAGCTATTTGGGCAAGAACTCAATATTTGACCAGAACTACTGGGATAATTGGAAAATAGTCTGGCAAAACTAGCCATAAACCACCATCTCAAGTCATCTACCAGGATTTAGACATAAAGGATGATATCATTAGAAAATTCTGGATAAGGAAGAAGTTGGTTATCAAAGTATTCTTTAGATGACTAGTTAACTCAGACTTAAATACTCTTGGTCAATAACTATCAGAAAACCCAGGTGATAAAATAAGATGTGAACCCCAAAAAAGTTTCCAAAATATCTACCGATAATCGACACAGCACCTACTCCCTTCAGATTATACCAACCTCAAGGGAGTTAGTGTTACTGGAGAAATAGGTGACTAGACCATAATTATTCTGAAAAAAGACCTCGGGGATCCATTGGACTGTAAGCTTCATATGATTCAATACTGTGGCATGGCATCCAAAAAAAATAATGCAATTATAAGTTACATCAGGAAAATTATAGTTCTAGGAAAGTATTCCGCTTTTATTCTGCCCTAGACAGACCATATCTGGAGCTTTGTATTCACTTATAAGCATCACATTTAAGGAAGAACATTGTTAAGTTGGAAAACATCAGGGGCAAGATGTTGAAGAGCCTTGAGATCATGCCATATAAGGATTAGTTGAAGGAAATGGGACTTTTTAACATAAAGAAGAGAAGCCTGGGGGGAGAGAGGGGGGTATCTTTAGGCAAAAGATGAATGATCTAAATGACCATATATTGGTGACATTGTAGAGTGAATTCTTGTTCTAGAATGGATTTCATTGAGGTACCTTCTAACTCCAAGATTATTGGGCCTAACCAGGTCTGGGAGGGAGTTATGGAACCATAGAAAGAGTGGAACTGAAAACAGGAAGACCTAAGTTCAATCTGGCCTCAAATACTTTCTAGCTGGGTGACCTTGGGCAACTTTGTCTGTCTCAGTTTCTCACTTGTAAAATGGAAATAATCATAGTATCTAGTGCTGTTGTGAGGGACAAATAAGATAGTTTGGCACATAATAGGTACTTAATAAACACATCCTTCCTTCCTTCCTTCCTTCCTTCTTCTTTCCTTCCTTCACCTCTTTCTTCCTTCCTTCTTTCCTTCCTTCCTTCCTTCCTGCTCAGTGGAAATCTGTGAATTAATGTACTCAAAAATATCTATGAAATTGCCTTTTTTGTTGTAATATGAGCTTCCTTTATGGTCTGTGTTGTCCTTTTTATTCAACATAATGGAAATCAAACTAAGTAATTATGCAAGTGAGCAGTACCCAAGTTAGATCTTCATTTCAGCCTCTCGTGACAGAACTGACAGTTTAAAATTTGTCACTGTTTCATTTTAAACAATTATGCACAAACAAGTGATAGGATTTCAGGAGAGTCTCCCAGGGTGTTTGTATCAAGTTATGCTCACAGTTAGATTATATTAAAGTTCAAATGTGCCATATGGGAAAACCATATCCAAATCACTCATTATCAATAACTCTTGAGCAAATGAGTCTTTCTTTGACTTGTTTCCTCATCCAGAAAATGATGGATTAGGTTAAATGATTAGGTAAACAAATAAATAAATGATCTATTTCTAAGACCTCTTAGATTTCCAAATGCCTATTAGGATTCAAGAAAATTGCTGGACAGTTCTAAATATTAGAAATTCTTTATATTGAGCTAAAATCTATATTCATATAAATGTCTATCTGTTGATCCTCTAAAATTGCATTTGGCATAAATTTACATCTTTAAAAATAGTAATCATATTTCTCTACCAATCCCAATAGCATTAATCTTCTCTTCTCCAGATCAAAAATTCCTAGTTCAACCAATCCATGTCTGGCATGATTATCACAAGCTAGACATAAATAAAATATAAACTCCTTGAGGCAAAGATGATTTTTCACTTTGTACCCTCAATGTTTGTATATAGTTGGCACTGAATGATAGTGAATAAATGCTTACAGCAGCTAAATGGTGCAGTAGATAGAGCACTAGACTTGAAATCAGGATGATGAGCTCAGATTTTGCCTCAAACTAGTTGTGTCACCCGGGACAGGTCTCTTAACATCTACCCACCTTAGGTTCCTCATCTGTAAATGAGGGTATTAACAGCACCTACATCCCAGGATTATTATGAAAATCAAATAAAATAATATTTGTAAAAGCACTTTGTAGATTTGAAAGTGCTATATAAATGCTAGCTATGATGATTATGATGACTAGATTAATGATAATATTAAAGATCTTCTGTGTATTGGCATTGTCCTAGGTATGTAATATCCTCTCACTGGCAGGATGTCCTGAATGAATGGACAAGCTATTTCAGAAAGTAACTTCATAGTATCGTGATTAATGGAGACATAGAAAGGAACTGATTTTGTCTCCTGCTAAGAAAGTAGAGAATCATAACATCCTCTTCATTAACTCAATCATGCTCACACTCTCCTTTGCTTCTGAAAATAACTTGGAGTTATACCTCTGTCATCTAAGGTTCTTTCCCTAAGATTCTATGATGTTCTATCTCCATTTAAAAAGCTTGCATAAGCAAGTTTAATCATATCGAACTGGTAGTTTCCAGATGACATGCAACTGCAACCAGAATAATCTTTTATCTTATCTATTTGGACACAAATGAGAAGACCACAGATTCAGGAACAGTAAATTCTCTTTGTTTGCTTCCATAAAAAAAAATACCTTGTTCATGCCAGTTTCTAACTCTTAACACTGTTGTGTGTATCAAATGAGATAATGCATATAAAACATTTGTATATATTAATGTTTGACATAAATATCACTCATTATTATTGTTATTAGCCTTTCCTTTCTGAAAATTAGAGTGGAGAAATAACCAGAAAGAATCACAAATGCTAATTAATCTCTGCTCTTATCATGAAACCTGTCTTTTTTTTCCAGGAGATGAATTTTATTTTGTCTTGCCTGGATAACTATTCTGTGTCTTTAAAAAATATATATATTCTTTCCTGGAAGCATTTCAAGTCCATCTTTCCTTCTTTTAACTTGTGTTTCTGGAGACTGAGCACACTCCATCTATTAGACAAACCAGGTCACTGCCCTGATAGAAATTGAATGTTGTAGGTGATTTCCCACGCTGAAGGGCACAGTCGGGTACAGTGATGTGAAAAAATAGAGAGATGTGGACACAGACATTTGCTACCTAACTGAAATAATAGCTCTATCTCCTTGAGTCTATGATGATTAAGATTACAACTAATAGAGACCTTAGGGGTCATAGATTCCAACCCTTTCATTTTACAGATGAAGAACCTGAAGCTTGGAAAGGGGAAGTTACCCAAACTACTAGGTTGGAAAGTTTTTATTCCTGTCCAGAATCCCTCTATGTCCTTTTGATCCTTCTCTTATACCATTTATCCCCTAAAACTATCATCCTTTCCTTATTCCTCCTATGTCTTTTTTTGCCTGTCTTTCTTTCTTGGTCCTTTTACTCAGTCAGTGTTCAAGGTCATCACTTCCCTACCCTGTACTTCCCAATACAAACTTCTCCCAATTCGATTCTCTCCCATCCATCAAATCTATGTGTTCACTTCCTTCCTCTGTCTCCTTCCCTTTCTCTCCCTTCCAACATACACTGGTTCTTTTGAAAGCTCCAAGCTCCTCTCCTACATCTGTAATCAGCAGTGAAATGCTGAACACAGTTGGATTTTCAAAACCAATGGTTAATTGCAATGAGCCGTGGGTGACCCAATAACAGTTTTGAGTATTTGGAGTGTGAAATAATGAAGACACTGGTGAGCTGAGAGTCTGGAAATCAAGGCCTGTGCCCCCTAAACAACATTCAGAGGCCCTGATTAAAACTCCTTGTCCCAGCTGGTAAGAATCATGTTAAAGCCAGGAGGCAGACAAGTGCCACCGACCACCTTGGGGAGACACACAAAAGAGAGATCTTATCCACAGACCTACAGAATGATTTCAATAACTTCCTGAGAACAAGGTTCTCCAGGAGCAACAGAATAATACTGTGGGTTACCATGGCAGCTGGGCTCAGGAAGCACTATACAAGAACTAAGCCACAAAACCTATAATGAGGTGGCAACCTTAAGGGTCTAGGTCTCCGCTTTACAGCAAGGGCTTTTCCATAATTCCCATTACCACTAATGAGGGGCACCATTAACATCCCACACACAGCGAAGAAGCCTTTTAGCCTCAGCCGGGATGAGTGAACCATGTCAAACGTGGCAGGCAACTGACAAGATGGGGTGAAGACTGCAAGGGATGCTCAGCCTGGTTCCCGTCCCTCGCTTTCCCTTCCTCCTTCACCTAGGCTCCAAATACTCTTGGACCACAGGAGAAGAAAAGGACAGCCAAAGAAACCTATAGGGAGACTGCTCCATCACAATGCAGTGATTATCTGTTGACAATATCCTACATTATTAGAATACTTTAAGATTTGCACATTGCTTCCCTCTCAATCACCCTGATAAGTGAGTTAGTGCAAATAGTTGTATTCCTGACTTTAAAGATGAGAAGATTTGGGCTCAAAGGGGTAAAGTTATTAGTCCATGGTTGTAAAAGTAGCAAGTGGCACAATCAGGACTCAAATACAGATAGTGGAATGGATCGGGCATTGAATGACAGATGAAAAATACTTACAGATAGATAGAATCTAATAAATAGATAGGATGTGATATGATTTAAGTCCATACTATGTTCCATGTACCAAACTAAGCACTGGGCAAATATTCTGCCCACAAGGAGTTGCATTCTAATGAGGAATGAACTAATGAAGAGGAGATGTTAAGTATGTGCAAGAGGGCAAGGGCTCTAGCAAGGAAGCAGGAAATTGAGAAAATGAATTGAATATGGCATGAAATGAACAGGACTGGGGCTCCTTCAAAAAATGATAATCTGGTCTAGGGATTTAGCAAATCTGATAGTTGGCTTCAAGGTAGAATTGTCTCTTAGGTAGGAAGGCTGTTGGTGAAAAGGCTAGAGAGTGAATGGATCTAGGAGTGAAGCAAGTGTGGCTGGTACCTCTGATGAAACAGAGGTCTGGGTTCTGGAGTCATCAATTCCAAACATGGGCCTCAACGCCTGGGTTCAGATCTCACCTCAAACAGTTACTAGCTGCATAATCATGGTCAATTTATTTAATTACTCTGTGCCTCACTTTTCTCATCTGTCAAAATGAGGGGATGAGACTTAATGACTTCTATAGTTTCTCTACCTCTTAATTTATGCTTCTATGATTCCATTACACCATTTTTTTTGCTTTTTTTTTTGCAAGGCAATGAGGTTAAGTGGCTTGCCCAAGGTCACACAGCTAGGTAATTATTAAGTGTCTAAGGCCGGATTTGAACTCAGGTACTCCTAACTCCAGGGCCAGTGCTCTATCCACTGTGCCACCTAGCCAACCCCTCCATTACACCATTTTTAAAAGAGGTGATTACACTAAAGAAAAGCAATGTTGCCTAGTAAACAAGTAGTCAGAAAGACCTTTATTCAAATTCAGACTGACACATAATGACTGTGTGAACCTGGATAAGTCACTTAATCACTCAGTGCTATAGGCAACTCAGATTATAATTGTAGAGTAGTTATCATTTGATATTGATGATCAGAAGTCATCTATGCCAGGAAAATCATTCTAATACCATTGCTTAGCACAGCATCTGTCGAAGTAAACTCTTTGACAATACCATTTTCAAAGTGCTTTACATGTACTAATCTACTATGGTGGAGATACTGTGGCTATTGTTATTACCCTTTTACAGATGAGAAAAATGAAGCTTAGAAAAGTTAAGACAAAATGCCTCATGAGTGCTTACAAAGTTGGGGTCAGAGGTAGAATTAAAATTCAGGTCTCTCCTGACTTCCAATCCAGTGATCTTTACATTACACAATGTTCCTGATCGGTTTTTGTAGGTCATTTGATACATATCTATACACTACTATGTAATGTCAGGGGAAGGAAGGAAATTGTACACATATATGCCTCTTCTCCCTATTTAGACTGGAAGCTCCTTGAAGACAAGTACTTTGTCTCTTATTTTGTATACCTCCACAAATGTATACCTCTACCCATCTATGAATGTTTATTGATTGGTGAGTTGATTGATAGCCTGAAAAAAAAATTAAAACAATTATGTTGACAAGACACAAAATTCTCTCATTCATTCCCCCCCCCCCCTTAAAAAAAGAAAGGAAAGAAAATCTATGTAACTGAGACCAAAGGTATGGGCACCTGAATCATACAGAAAATGACTTAATTCTTCATTCTTTTTTTTGTAGATATTCCTAAAAGGGCATTCCTCTGGAGCCGGGAACACCAGTGCCAGGAGGGGGAAATAAGATAAATACCAAGTAAGAGGGAGCAAAGGAAGCAGCTAATGCTCTTACTTCCAGGTTTTGAGCATAATTCATAGCTTAAAAAAAAGTCTCAGGATATCCTTGCCTTATTGTCCCTCTCCCCAGTTCTTTCTCTGTCTCCTACCCCCATTCTCTCTTCTATTTGAAGGCCCCTGGAGTGTTGGGTAAAGTTGTAAGAGATGGGAAAAGAACAGCAGGGGCTAGAGAATGCAAACCAGAAATACCAGTGTCAGCACTTTGGATATCGAATTTATCGGCTCCAAATAAGGGTGTCATATGGGTGATACAGAGAATGCCAGCTGGGAGCTGTAATTCAAAGGGCCAGCATCTTGGTTCATACAATCAATCATATTAAGGGAGCAGAAGCCTATTTGTTGTTGTTGTTTTTGTCATTCTTCAGCAAAACTTCTTTTTTTGTTGGGCTTTTTTTTTTTTAATATTCTTGGAAACACTTTTCTGCCAATCAATGTCAGCGGCTATTCAGGCCTTGGTACAGCAACAGCAGATGTACAATTAGATGTACAGACTTAGAAATGAGCTACTGAGGGTGCGTGGGAGGGAGTAATCCTTTTGCTATAAAGAGCAGATAAAACATTAAATGCTAATATAGTCGTAGATATATTCTAATCTAATAAGAATAATTCTTCAGCTATATGCCTGTTTCAGAAAATAGAATTGAACCCTTCATCTTGCAGAATTTATTTCTTTTAACCAATATTAGGAACATAATTCTCCTCAAAAAGTAGACCTCTGAGATTTAAGTATGTTCCTAATATATTTCAAGCTGGGGAAGTGGAGATGGGGGGGGTGGATATTGGAGGGGTGGGGTGAGGGGGGAGGCTTGGGGAGTTCATTCCTCACAAAGTAGCTGGAACTAACCAAGTACAGGAAATGTCAAAGCCTAACATGGGAGGGACCTTCTATCCCCCAAACATATGGCTTTGCTTCCAGGACTGCACAGAGACAGCTTTTACCAACAGTCACACCCCGAGTGCCCTTCTTAATGAAGGTCAGGGGGGGGACACATCTGGGAAGTCAGGTGTTAAAAAATAGGTTTTAAGGACACAGTTTGTCTCTATTCTCCCAACTGGTGTCAGCCATGCATAATAATGTCCAAGTCTTTGTGGCTAGCCAAGGATCCAAGAAGGAGCTCCAACTTTCAAGAATGGAAGAATTCTATGCTTCCTAAAAGCAACGATGATAGTGGCATTATTGTTTACAACATGGTACTCTTCTACTGTAAGAGTTCTGTGGTTATTATTAGTATTGCCTTTTTACAGATGAGGAAAATGAGGCTCAGAAAAGTTAAGGGAAATTCCTTACCAATACTTATGCAATAAAGCGCAAGTCTCTCCCAACTCCAAATCCAGTGAAGGCCATGTGACACAGATCCCATTCGGCTGTGTGATGTGTGTACATTTTGGGGGGTTGGGGGGAAAGGATTGCACACATATATATCTCTTTTCCTATTTGGACTAGAAGCCTCTTGAAGACAATTGCCATGTCTTTTATCTTGTACATCTCTACAAAGTCTATTAAGATCTAGGGGACTGGGGTAGGAATAAGAACCAAACCTGACATTTCATTTACATAAAGAATCCCCCAAGTAAGAAAACTCCCCCTACCAAGGCAAAGTCAGCACCTTTTCTGCTTAGCATCTAAGACCCCTAAGAATGCTGAGAAATCAGGTTGACCTGCCAAGGTCATACAGTCAGCACGTGCCAGATACAGGATTTGGACCAAGGTCATCTTGGCTCCAAGCTTGGCCCTCTACCCACACTATAACAGAACCAAGGTCATACAGTCAGCACGTGCCAGATACAGGATTTGGACCAAGGTCATCTTGGCTCCAAGCTTGGCCCTCTACCCACACTATAACAGAAGTGTCAATTATGGCTGCCTCCTGGCTGCCTGCTGTCCACAATGCTCCCCAGTGAGACTTAAACCAGAAAAATATATAATTGAAAAATATTTAATAAAGAAATAAAAATTCAATAGAACATAGGTAATGCTAATATGTGGTTTTCTAAGTCAACATGTGACCGCAGAGATCCTTATTTGTAGATTAATGGCCCCTATCCTTATGTCACTCTAACTTCACTATAAAGTTATAAGTTATTCCCCACTGACTTTCAGGGTTTTCAGTTCATTATGGAGCTCAATTAACTTATCTTTAACTTGCTAATTTTTTTCCACATTATTATGAAAAAGGTTTTATCTCTAAACCTAATTTATTTGACTTGCCAGCAGGAATTTCTCCTTAAACTGTCACAATTTTCAGATGGACTATAATCCTCCCTCCCTTTCACACCTTGGTCCTCCCTCTTCTCCAGTCTCTCTCCAATTATATTTTTTCATTAATACTTTTGCCTTATTTCACTAGTATAATATAATTATTTACCAATTATTCCCTGTACCTCCTTGACAGTCTTCTTGTATGTGTATGTGTATACATATATACATACACACATTCATACACATACATATGTAGATAGATGTTGTTCTTCAATAATTTCTGATTTTCCAACCCCATTTTGGAGTTTTCTTGGCAAAGATACCAGAGTCATTTGTCATTTCCTTCTCCAGCTCATGTTATAGATAAGGAACTGAGGCAAACAAGGTTAAGTGACTTGACCAAGCTCGCCCAGCTAGTAGCCAGATTTGAATTTAGACAATTCTTTATGACTATAGGCCCAGTGCTCTATCCAATGTACTGCTTAGCTACCCTAATATATGTACTAGTATAGCTCCATATCTAGCCTAATTCTTTCATTTTACAGATGGGGAAACCAAGGTCAAGCTATAGTTTTGGAACTGTAAATGATTTGAAGGATGGAACAATGAATTTCAAGTCATAAGGAGCCTTAACATCTCTGGGCTTTTATTTTATAAAGGAAAAACCTGAGGTGGGAATGGTTTGGCCTGGATCATTCAGGTAATGAATACCAGAGCCAGGATTCCAATCTGACTGAATCTGCTCTAAATCACTCAAACTCCTGTTTGAATACCATGGTCTAGGACTGTGGAATAGAGCAATGCAAATCTGTAGAGGCATAAGATCCGCACCCTGCTCTCAATCTGTGAAAGGCTCTGTTTCAAAGTTCTACAAGGTTATTCAAAAGAAAGGCAAGATAAAGGTAGACAGGGACTTTTTTTTCAGAAAGATCACAGTATAACTTACTATTGCACAGGATGGTGGAATATGTTGAACTTCCTTGAGAAGTATTGCCCTACATCTAAAAGGAATATTATCACCAGGGTAATAACCTAGAATGTTACTGGTTTCCAGGATTATACTGGAAGTCTTCTCTCTACTGAAACAATGAACATTAGATAGAAAGCAAGCTACTTGAGGATAAGAACAATTGACTTTTTTGTCTCTGTAGTCATAGTCTCAAAGCACATGGTATAAATCAATGACTCAAGGAGAATAAGCATTTATATAGGCACTGTGTTAAGCACTGTATAGATATTATCATTTAATCTTCACAACAGTCTTGTGAGGTGGGTGCTGCTAGTATTCCCATTTTACAGTTGAGGAAACTGAGGCAAATGGAATTTAAGTGACTTGTCCAGAGTCACATAGACTGGAAAATATCTGAGGATAGATTTGAATTCAAGTCTTTATAACTCCAGGCCAAGCCTTCTATTAATTGTGTTATCTAGCTGCCCTCAAACTTATTACTTTGGACTAAAGTTAAGGGGTTCAGGGATACCTACAAGTTCATACAGTGGGCTAGTTAAGGATGGAATTCAAGATATTATAGCTATGGAAGTTCTCTTATTACCATGACGGAAAGTAGGAAGGAAGGAAGACTTCCAACAACTCTAGGAGGAAAGTGCCATTATTATCAGGTGATAGCAATTAAGTGACTTGTCTAGGATCACATAACTAGTAAGTGTCTGGTCTTCATGACTTCAACCTAACCATAGTGCCACCTAGCTCTCTCTGTGAGTTTAAATAAGTAATTACTGGAGGTCAATCATAGGGAAAAACAAATATGACTATAAAGACAGCTCCTTGCTCTGTAGTAAATCACATTGTAATGAATTGAGACAACACATATGAGAGAATGAATGATAGCAGGGGAAGGCACAGGAATAGTTGAGTAGGATCAGAAGGGAGTAGAATGCCACACTTCTTCCAGGACCAATGGAAGAATCAATTCAATCAAGGTTCTAGAACTAGTGACCCTGGAGGGGGAGGGGAGGAGAGAAGGTCAGATCTGGACACACATATGATGGAAAGGTGACTCTTGAGGCCATATAGCAGGAGCAGGGAGTGAAGTGAAGCTGGCCCAGGTCTTGTCTGAAATAGTGATCCAAATATGGCAGTGAGCAATCCATATGGCGGAGCCTTAAACCTTAAGATAAGAGGTTCTGGAAAAGACTTGAAATCTCTAGGGTATGACCTCTGGTCCTGATAGCAAGGAGGTTGGTAAGGCTGTCAACCCAATATCATTCAAACAATAAACATTTATTAAATATCTAAATTAAGCCAGACACTGTGCTAAGTCCTGAGGACAACAAAAGAGATAAAGATATTCCCTATCCTCATGAAAGAAAATAAATGCATTAAGACTTACTGATGGATTCATTAAATGCTCTTTCTGTGCAGAGTACTATCTCTGTTATTTGGATGATAAAAAGCTTGAAGAAGGGACAACTTCTATCTATGGAGTATCTTGCCTTTAAAAATAGGAAGCAATTCACTAATTATAAAAAGATGATATGGTTTAGTGGAAAAAGCACCAGTACTGTAGTTGGAGGGCCTGGGTTGGAGTCACTTATAGGGTAGTTGACTAATCTCTCTGTGTCTGATTCGTTATCTATCAAATGAGGCTAGTAATAACTTGTACTCCAGTAGAGTGCAGAGGATAGAGCATCAGCCCTAGAGTCAAGAGGATATGAGTTCAAATTTGGCCTCAATCATTTCACATTTACTAGCTGTATGCTCTTGGGTAAGTTACTTAACCCTGATTGCTTCCCATCCAATCATCCTGATTCATATCTGGCCACTGGACTCAGATGATTCCAGAGAAGAAAGTAAAGCTGATGACTTAGCACAGAACCCCCTCACTCAAATCCAAATCCCTTGATTATCATGATATCACCTCCCTGATATCATAGTCTTCTTTGAGAATGAAGGACAAACATCATCACTTCATATCAGGTTGTTGTGTTGTAAACCTTCGGAGACAATAAAAATGTGAGTTATTATTATCAAAGCATTTTCAACAAGGTGTCAGTTTTGACCTGTCCAGATCTCACACCCCTGTTTGTCTGAAAAGTCACAGATCTTATTCATGATGGCACCTTTGGCTGCTGTAGATTTGACCCACAGGCATCTCCATGATTCTGTCATCTTCCTGGAATATAATGTTCTCCCTTTCTGGCAAAACTCAAATTACTCTGGTCTGCAGGGCCTGGTGCAAAGCTCATTTGTTTAATGAGGCTTTTGTCTGATGAGAAGAGAGAGGCTGCAGGGAAAATAAAGGCATAGCAAGAAAAAGAGAATGACTATCTGACTTTGCTTTATTTTGAATCTCCTTAGTGTTACTGAATCTTTGCCCCTAAGCCCCTGGTGGAGGGTACCATCTTTCAGTCAGATAATGTTTCTGAAGAGAAGGTGAGGGAAAATCCTTCATTGATTTCTCCTAATCATTGGTCCTGAAGCCTCAAAAGTATCAAACTCTGAATGGGCTCAGCAAAAAAAAAAAAAAAAAAATAGAAAAAGAAAGAAAAGCTTTAAAATATTTTCCACCTGTTCAGATAGGAGAAATATGGGTTTCTGGACAATGAAACATACTAAAATCCATTTAATAGTCATGCACATAATATTAGAACTGAATAGGCAACTAGCCATTATAGAGAAGAAAGTAGAGCCTAGATTGCCATAGTTCCTATAGCGACCTTCCCTGCTCCCTCTTTTCTGTACCCAAGACTGTTGGCCCTTTTTTGTGATATCCCCCAAATTCCTTTATTCTGAAACAGCACTTGAGTTTTTCTATTCCAGTCTCCTCTCCATGAAAACTGGGTTTGTTTCCCTGTAGGATCTGGAGGCAGCCACATTCTTTGGAACATGGGACTTGGAGGTCTCACCAATCTCAATAGTTTGTGAGTGTACAGCAATCCAGTCGATAGGGACCTCACTGAGATTTCTAGTTCCAACTAGGAGTGTGACTAGTTGAAGCCAAGCCAATTACATTACCAGTCTAGTCCCTCAGTTTCCCCCCTCTATAAAATGCAGTTTTGAAATTCAGAAAGACTTAATGAGCTCTGGCCACTCGTAGCTAAATTAACCAGGTGCAGGAAACAGCTGCTGCTATAGAAGCTATGTCCGCTGTATAAATATAATGTGGTATTCTTAGACAAAGAATTGAAGCAAACTCTAAAATACTAAACCGAACCCGAGCCAGAATCTCCTTTCATGGGATTCTTATAGAGAATGATGTGGTTTAGTGGGAAAAGTACTGGATTTGGAATCAGAGAACTATGATTTCAGTTTGGGCTTTATCACTTACTAATTGTGTGATCCTGGGCAAGTCCTTCTCCTTCTTTGAATGTCAGTTTCCTTATCTTTGAAGGGAGGAGTTTGTGCTAGATTATTAAAGGTTCTTAATCTGGAAAATGAAAAATTATTTAAATATTTTGGAAAATGCATTTCAATATAAATGGTTTCCCTTGAAATGCTAACATTCTTGATTTTATGCATTTAAAAACATTTTGAGGAGGACTTTGTGGGTTTCACCAGCCTGGAAAAAGGAGTCCAGGTAACAGAACCTTAGAACTGGTGATCTCTGAAGTCCCTTTCAGTTCCAGGTCCTATCAATCCTTCTCCTATTTCCTACTTGCTCCCTTCCTATTCCACTAGCTCTGCCCAATTTAAGAAACATCATACCAAAGTCACAGGTTCATTTTTCTAGACTATACTGTACCTGTGACTTCATTAATATAGAGAATTCTCAATAAGAAAATTCCCTTAATCAACACAGATATGCAATACACCTGTTGACCAAATTTATACTCTTATAGAGTTGCCTGGGACACTGAAAGACCAAGTGACTTGCCTAGAGTCATACAAATATCAGGCTACTAAAATGGATTAAGACTCCTTTGGCAAGAAAAATTTCATTTCCCCAAAAGCTTTTCCTAGGAACCCATGTCCCTAGGGCACCAAAATGTAGGTGTTTATTAAAACTGGGCACTACCCCTTTAGCAGAGTTAAAGCTACTGTTGTGATTGATTACTCCTCCCACTTTGAAATTTCTTGTATTTTTAAATATCACAAATTGCAGAGTTGATTTCATGCTACTGCCATGGTTGCCAAATTTTTTAGTTATGGCTCTGGTTTTGATTAAACTAGATTGAGCAGCTAAAAATGGGACAATTCTATTAATAAGAAGCTATATATATGGACCAATGTGTTTAAAAACCAAAACAATTTTTATTCATTTTTTTAAAAATATACATGTCCCAACAATTCTCTTGTTCTCCCCCAAAGATCAAGTGTTCTCTGCATTTCTATGTAGAATCATCATGTATCTTTCTAACTACAAGGGTACCCTAAAAGCTGGGGTTGCCTTTTCATATAAATCTATTTATATTCACAGTACAATTTATGTTTAGAATTTTAAAAAATAAAGATTATTTGTGTATGCATTAAGTTTACTGCATGAGAACCCTACTATATTACTAGTTTCCTTAGAGGAGCAATAAAAATCTACAACTTATCATAAAGGAACTTCCATCCTCCTCCCCCTGCCCCATACCCTATAAAAAATAACTTGATATGAAGGTTAGAAATCTATCATAACCAGTGACAGACATCTATGCACAAAAATAGCAAGTCTTGAGTTTAATATTTTATTGCCATATTTTGAAACAACTGGCTAGGCAGCTGCTACTGTTATCTTCCAATTACTTCTCATTTTCCCAGAGTTTTAAATGCAAGCTGTACCAAATTAAATCTAAATCTCTATATGCTTTTTTAAAACTCACATTTCAGAAAATACTGACAACAAAGTTGAGGGGAGAGGGAAGAAATATCAGCAGCAATGGAGAGATGAACTGTTTTATTAAATCTTCCAATGACTTATTTTCAATTGTTGTAATGTATGCAGGTATGTAAACCCCTAAAGTAGTCACAGGAGCCTGCCACGGCTGCAGTCTCTGAATAGGCCTCTCCGGTCAGTGTTGTTTTGCAGCTTGCTAAAATGAAATTCTCTCTGCCAGTTTTATTAAGGCACTCAAGATGAAATCACTTCATTGAATGTTGAAAATATTGCTTGCTCTGGTGTAACCCTATATCACGGTGTTCAAATACAGAAAAAATATTCAC
Organism: Macrotis lagotis; assembly: GCF_037893015.1. Classification (NCBI taxonomy): domain Eukaryota; kingdom Metazoa; phylum Chordata; class Mammalia; order Peramelemorphia; family Peramelidae; genus Macrotis; species Macrotis lagotis. The sequence continues at coordinate 577,687,002 of NC_133666.1, forward strand.
TCAAAAAGACCTAATGTGTCATATTTTAGGGATATCACCCCAAACAAAATTGGGATTGATTAGTAGATTGAAAATCTAGATGGAGACAGAATTTTAAGAGTTGACTTTTTTCAGTGCCAACATTCTTTTCATATTATGAATTATGAGTCTTGTACTTTGTAATTGTATTTTTGCTGGAAAAAGAGCACATATTCTAATTTTTTCTGCTTTCCTTTTTCTCCCTCCTCCAAATCCCTGATCCTACCCAGAAAAGGGTTAAGGGTGGGGCCAGTAGGCAGACTCTTACCATGTCTCTTCCTTTCATTGACTGGGGTTCAACATGAATATAAATACATATATATATATATATATATATATATATATATACACACACACATATATATATGGTTAAATTCATTATATATGAGAATGTGTGTATATTGCATGATTCTGTATATACACATATACATACATATTACATGTGGTATTTACATACACATTCATGTATGTGTGTGTGTGTGTGTGTGTGTGTGTGTGTGTGTGTGTGTGTATGAATTCAGAAATAATGCGGCTAAATTACTGCCCTGGTGCCAAATTTCTACATCAAGCTTGTCATCCTTACCAGCACAAGAGCATTTGTCATTGTGGCTCAGTGCATGATGAATTATGTCAACAACAATCTGTCCAGTCAAACAAACATAAGCAAAACAAAGGCCCTGCTTTGATATAAACCTAGATCTATAGCTGTAAATCTGGGTGGAAATGTTGGTGAATCACATATTTGGAACAGGACAAAGGTTAGTGGTTGATAACAGCCCACTCTTTTCATATCCACTAACAGGAACAGATTAGAGAGACAAATGATTCTTTTCAATATTCAAGAGGAACCATTTTAGTGTTTTAAAAATTATTTTACTTTTTTTAATGAACAAAAATCTGTTTTCTCATCCTTGCCTTGCCATCCCTAACTGGGGAAAAAAAAAGAAAAATGAAACCATTTTAACAAACATGGGTATTAAAGCAAAACAAATTTCCACATTAACAAGTTCCAAAAAGAAAAAAAATTCTCCATCTGTACCCTGAGTCCATCACATCTCTGTCAAAGGAGTGGCATGTTTCATCACAACTCCGCTGGAATTGTGGTTGGTCATTGCATGATCAAAGTTATTAAGTTTTTCAGAGTTGTTTGTCTTTATACTTTTTAGTACTTTTTGAGAGACATTGTAGTGTAGTGTCTTAAAAAGTTATGCTCAGGGTAGCAGCGGATAGAGCACTAGCCCTGGAGTCAGGAGTACCTGAGTTCAAATCCGACCTCAGACACTTAATAATTACCTAGCTCTGTGGCCTTGGGCAAGTCACTTAACCCCACTGCCTTGCAAAAACTAAAAAAAAAAGTTATGCTCAAAGTCAAGAGGACCTGAGTTCAAATTATTCTTCAGAAACTTAACTAGCTGTGTGACTCAGGGTGAATCACTTAATCTGTATGAAGCTATGCTTCCTCATTTGTTAAAGAGGGACAATAGAACTTCCTTCAAAGAACAGGTGAGAAACAAAGTATATTAAAACATTACATGCAATGTAAACCTGCTTTTTAAAAAAATTCTTATTTTTTAATTTATGAAATAAAAAACGCATTTTCAAAATATAGTACATTGTATGCAAAACTGCAAATCTATGCTCAACTTGCTTTTTTTTTAAATATACAACAAAATTATCATGTAAATTTTTCCCCTCATCTCCATTCCCACCCTTCCCTGCCCATGGTTACCAAAGAATAATTTTACATAAACAGATGTATAAAATTCTATACATACTTTTTTCTATTAATCAATTCTTTCCCTGGATAGTGTCTTTGTTCCCATATCCTTTATAGCTAATTTAAGTTTTTATAATAGTCAAAATAACTTATCACTCAAAGTTGTTCTTAAAACAACTTTACTGTTACATGATAAATATGCTTTAAAAATTTTTTTTAATTGAAGGAAAGGCAATGAGGAGTCATAATAGTCAGGGCTAATGGAAAGTGCCTAGATTTACCAATATAAGTTTGGTAAATCTTTACTTTGAAGTGTGGTTAAACTGAAAAGTAATGCTGATATTGCATATGCTTAGGATACAGCTGTGATTTACATCATTGGTCTCTAATATCTAAATGGACACCCCCCCCCCCCCAATCATTCTAGCTCATGCATTAGCAAAGTCTGATCATAAAATATCTACAGCTCTGGGGAGAGCGTCATCAGTGATCTGCCACATTAGAGCTTGCGTTATCAAAATGTAAAATAACCCCTTTTCCCACTCCCCTCCCAGACCCCAAAAGGGGTCCTGAATTTCTGTAAGTTTGTGACTTTCTTGGATGCAGAAACAGAATAGTTAGATGGGAAATGCAAAATTTTTCTGTTCTTTATAAATTTTTTTAGTCTCTCCTATTTTTATAAGTATAAGTTGACTTCACTTAAGCACAATAAATTTGGGAAGACCAAGTTGAAGAATGGGAAGAATTGGCTGAGTTTTCATACATATATACAAACATACATACATATATAATATTTATATACTTATATGTGTATAGTCCCCCCCAAAAAAGTTTAAGAGTGGTTCTAAAAAAACACTCCAAAGTTCTTTCCAAAGCTAGTTTACACTTTAATAAAACTGACATCTGCATTTCCAAAGAAATATTTCACTGTCAGAAAGTCTAATGCAACTTGGTTTGCTTGAAATGTTTCACTTTTAGAATTATCAACCACTACAACTACCACCACCTGCTTACAATCCCAGAACCCCCTACCCTCCACCCAAAGGCAACACAGCTGACCCCTTCTAGCCACCTTCCAACAAGACCAGCCAAAACTGCAGGGAGCTCAAGGGAGCTGTGATCTGATTTCCTGTTCCATCTTGAGTGAGTCACATAACACTTCTGTGCTCCACTTGTCTTATGTTTCTAAAAGCAGACACTGGCTCTAAGGGGCTTCACTAAGAACAAGTTCCTTGCATGTGAGTCCGTTAAAGAACCTTGGAGCAGCCATAAGCATTTTGAGAAGCAGAATGGTAGGGTTTTAAGAACTAGGAGTTCTAGTGCTGGACATGCTAATGACTGATTGGGAGCCCCTTGGGGCATGGCATTTGGTCTCCTCAGCCTCAATTTCCTCATCCATAAAATGATCCAGTAGGAGTAGATGACCTAACAAATTCCCTTCCAGCTCTAAATGTAAATGAATTGATGAGCTTTTAGCAATGTTTACCCTTCTTAATCCACCAAATTAACCTTAGATCTGTACTTTCCCCTAATAGTCCAAATCTCTTTCGAGCAACCTTTTACATTAAAAAGTCATGTGACTATATGCATATATCCCAAACCATTCTCCTTTTACAATCATCAATTGCCCTCAAATGTGGACATGTTCTTTTATAGAAGATAAGGATACAACCAATCCAGTTCTTTTCTTTGATATTTTGCTCAGGCTCTGCATGAGCGATGTTACCTTTGGAGGGTGTAATACATAAAGCATGTCAACCAAAAAATTACATAATGATTCACTGAATTTGATCCAGTTACTTATTTGTGACAGAAGCACATGGTCTGTTCTTCGGATAGTAGATTTCTGTCCCAATAAATCAGACTTAAATTGAAATTATCAGCAGCACTTCCTCCCTTCATCTCATTAGAGACTTAATTTTCCCCTAACAAGCATGGTAGTGTAATAGAGGAAATATTGGACAGAGAGATGTTTTATAATTAATCTGTTCCCCCTCAGTTGACCATGTATCTTACATTTAACACTGACCTCCATTCCATTGGTCAAAGTCACTGACCTATCTATGCAACCTGATTACCCACCCCACTTGCTAAGCTGTTGAGATGAGATCCATGTTTGATCTTCCTTCTAGGAGACCATCAGAGAGATGCATGTGACATGCACATGAATTGGATGAGGGAGGACCGGGCTAAGTCACCAGTCTCACTTTCAATTCCAAAGCCATTCCGGTACAGTGGCCAAATATGAATCAGGACAACTAGAGAAGGTCCTGTGTTTGAGGCAATCAGGGTTAAGTGACTTGCCCAAGGTCACACTAGTGTCATACATGAGGTTTGATTTGAACTAAAATCCTTTTGACTCCAGGATTCTATCCTCTATACCACCTACATCCAAGCCTCAAAGACTCAGTAAAACAGAAGACTTCCAAACAGACTAGCCCCTATCAACAAAACAATGAATCCCTGCCCGTTTTAGCTACCATCCCTTCTCTGTATGTCCTTAATTATCTCATCTTTGCTTTTGACTTATACTGCTCATCACATATCCCTAATTACCTCATCTTCCTACCCCTTTAAAAGGTCACCCTCTCCTTATTTGAGTTGCAGTCTCCCTTTGGGAAGCTGACCTATTCTTGGGGAGATACCCCAAATAAACTCTGGCCCCTGTACCATTCCTTATCTGCCTATACCATGATGATAACTACTCCTTATAGGGCTAATCCCCTATTCTCTCATTCCCTTACCTTCTGCAAACCACAGTAATATATGTGCCCTGGTTTTTTGGCCCCTAAATACTTGTTACCCCTGATATTTTAGTTGATCACCTAATGGCAACATTATGATCTTGTTTTCTTGTCAGTCATCTCAGCTAAGCAAAACACAGAAAAATTAATTTCAATTAACTGAGGTTTTATACTAATGTGGAGGGCATTCAAAATGAGGCATTGGCACAATTTTCAGATTTCCTTTACCCTGTAACTAAAAAATTAAAAAGTCTGACTTTCTATGTCATAAGACAATTGTACCTTAACAAAATAACATGATTTGTAAGTGATCCTATAAGCTTAAATAAGTCCATTTTTAAAACTGAATTGATCACAGTAGGAAAACACTTGGGCAGTTACATGACCCAGTGTTGGGCCTGGAATCAACTTCCTGATTTCAAATCTGGCCTCAAACATTTAACTAGCTCGGTGATCCTGGGCATATCACTTAACCCCATCTGCCTCAGTTTTCTCAGCTGCAAAATGAGCTGTAGAAGGAAATGGCAAATTACTCCAGCATCTCTGCCAAGAAAACCCCAAATAGGGCCCAAAGAGTCAAACACATCTTAAAAAAACTGAACAAGAAAAACTTTTTCATTAACCCCATGGTTTTCAACAATTAGAAGAAAATTAAGGTATCACTTTTTCCCCCCATTGGCACTTTTCCAGAATATGTATTTTCCTTCCACTCATCTCTGAATACGGGCAAAGAAATTTTTAGTTTTTAGCAGTGTTGACTCATTTGGTCAATAAAGGGTTCTTGCCATCTCTTCTGGACAGTGTGGCCTCAAGAACTGATTTCTTGTTCTCTGTAGGTTGGATATAGTTCTTAATTTTCTAATACCGAGTAATATTTTTCCTCCAACTTTATCTTGTCACTTGCTTTTCACTTGTTCTTTGATTCTTTAGTTTCTATATTTTCCCTGTCTTGAGACATTTTTCAAACCCTTATAATCAGAATTTATTAACTAGACAGTTATATGTCCCAGTGACCTCATGAGTGACATCAGTGATAAGAAGTCTATTTTCTCTGATTCTAGGATTCCTGTTGTGATTAATGAGAGACTACTGTTGCTCTGAAGTTAAAAGCCTCAGGTGTTCCAGTGAATGCAAATGAATAGCTCTGACACAGAAGTATTTAGGGACAAAAAAAAAATTTATTTCTTGTTACTGTGGTTAGCAGAACCTAAGGGAAAGAAAGATTAGGGGATTAGCAGCAGCAGGATAAAGGAAGTAAGGAAGGATATAGGGTCAAGAGACCTTATCATGTTCCCCAAGAGTGAGCTGGCTTCCCAAAGGGAGACTGTAACTCAAATGAGGAGAGGGTGAGCTTTTAAAGGGGCAGTAAGATGAGATAATTAGGGATATATAAACAGGGAGTGTAGCTCAAAGAGAAAAGATGAGGTAATTAAGGACATTTAGATGGGAGCAGTAGCTCAGACTTAATCCTTTCAGGCTGGAGCAGGTATGCATTATTTTGTTGGTAGGGACCATCTTTTGCTTGGAGGCAGGGATTTATTGAGTCCTTGTCAGGAAGGAGCAAAGTACTTTATACTTAAGTTCACTGACTTCATCTCCACAGCTTGGACAATGGAAAGAGGTTCTGGTCATGTGGGTGGGAGCACTTCCCTGGGCAGTGGGATGGAGGTCAGTGTTAAATGTTAAGATACAGATCAACTCAGAAGGAACGGATTAATTATAGAACATATTACTCTGTCCAATATTTTCTCTACTAAAATGAGAAAACTGTTCAAAACAATTGCTTCAAACAATATAGCTTGGGGTCACTTCAGAGGCAACCCAACCCCTTTCATGATTTATGATAAGAATGATGAGCCTGAGGTATAAAGAATCTAAAAATCAGGAAGACATTTATTCTACATATTAAGGCAAGTTAATATTTGAAATTAAGTTTCTAACAAAAAGTTCAATTCAATAAATATTTATGTGCTAAGTTTACTATACATAGCCCAGATGAAACAAAATGGAAAACAATCTTTACACCCTAATAAGTTTATAATCAATTAGGGCACCTTAAATTCAACATGTCCAGGAAAGCAAAGCTATCAAAAGTCACATAAAAATGCTCTAAAACACTACTGATCAGAGAAATGAAAATTAAAACTGAAGTACAACCTAACACTTTATCAGTGACAAATATAACAAGAAAGGAAAATGTTGATGTTGGAGGGGATATGAGAAAACTGGGATAAAAAGGCACAGTTGAAGGGCAGTCTAGAAAGGGATCCATCTCTACTCAGACCATGTAATTTATTGAACAATGGGCCAGAAATCAACCAGATTAGACTCTCTTTACCCTTCAAAAGGGAATGGTTGGGGCCCTGTCCAAGACTGAGAGTATTTTGTTGTTAGCTCAATCCTTCACAGGAACAGGGCTTTGGATGAGAAAATTTTTAAAAATTACTAATAACTTATTAATAATTATTAATATATAAAATTAGTTATGAAAAAGGTTACCTAAAATTTGGTTTTAATAAAATACAGGTTAACAGCACGTATTTATTCACTAGTCCTCCAGTTAATTATACATAAAGGGGAGCTCAGTAAAGTGAGCTCACAAAGGCTCTTTGGGGAAACATTTTGGCATTATTGACATCGGCAAAGTCAGAAGCCCGCAGGTAGTATCCATCAAAGGACATGGGCAGAAGGATCCTTATCAATAATTTCATTAATTTCAGTAAAGACCCTTCCTTACCTGGCACTTGATGCTCTAAGAGATATGCCAAATGATCTTCCCAAAATACTTCCTTTTTCAAGCAGAAAAGAGTACCTTGAACAGGTAACTTTATAAATGATAATCTTTTATGAAAAATCTCTCTAAAGACAAAGTTCACCTTTCCTAATCTAAATCGATTAAAAGAAGCCTTTATATAAAAAGTGAATTTCCAATCATTTTGTTCATAAATATAAAAATATATTTTAAAAGGGCAAAATTCATTATTCAATTATTAATAAAAAATAAGTTTTCAGAGGGCTCCTGAGACATTTCTTGTCCACTTCCAATCAAGTATTTTCTTGTTTACTGAGAAAAGGTTACCTAGAGTTTGGTTTTAACAAAATACCATTCACCTGTTTATTGTTCACTAAGCTTGTGGTCAGTCATACATGATTAAGAGCTCAGAAAACTAAACTCACAGAAGCCTTTTTTTTGGGGGGGGGAAGGGGGGTTATTTATACATTGGCAGGACAATCAAAAGTCAGGGTCTTCATAAGGTGAGGATTTCTGGAACTTGTCCATCTAAGGAGCTGCTTGATGTGTTGTCCATCAAGGACAAAAGTATTGTTAGCAATAATCTCATTAACTTCAGAAAATACCTCTCTTAGCATGATGTTCTATCACTTATGTAAATGATGTTCACAAAGTCTGCACTCTTTCAAGCAGGAAAGGTTATTTTGATTTGATTCCTTTACAAATGAAAATTTTCACCTTTTCTAATTTGATGATTTTAAAAGAAGGTTGTCTGTGAAAGGTGAATCCGAAACTATTTGTGTGACAGAAATATATTTTTATACATACATACATACAGACAGACAGACATGCATATAAATGGCAAAATTCATTGTTCACACTATGAATAAAAAGTATTTTTCCTTTCTTTTTTTTTCCAATGAAGAGGGTGAGAGTGAAAAAATAACTAAATTCGAAAATATCCAAATGAAAACTCGGGATTTATTCTATGCTTTAATAGCTGGCAACTATGTCCCACTTTCAAAACTTTCAAAGAAAAGAACAATGATTAATTTATATCAACTCTATTGTACCAGGTCATTTTGAGCAATGCTGAGGTGTTTAGAAGAATCCCTGAAATTTTTTCTGAATTTTTTTCAACATTTCTTCTCTTATGAGCATTATCTAGGCAACATAAAATTGCAATGCAATGCCAAAATATTACAGCCCTCTCCCCACCCCCTTTTATTTTTAAATTAACTATCAAGGGGTTTTTCCTAAGACTTAGGCACTTCCTTAAGTACTGGCCTTACCCTATCACTCTCATTTTTATAAACTTTGAGTAAAGTGATTTATTAGAACTGGAACTTAAAGGTTTTTTTTAAATTTTGTTTTAATATTAACCTAAAGAAATAAAATATAAGTAGATGAACCACATGGCAGGTTTCACTGAAGTTGTCTTTAGAGTATCTGTCATTTGAATTTTGAACATAAAGACACTGTTTTAAGATTTCATTTTTATAGTTTTTATAAAGTACAACATAAAGAATGCTTGATTTGGAATCTAAGAGACTGGTCTATTCTGCCAATTCTATTTGTGTGACTTTGACCCAATTTCCACATCAACAAAATAATGGAGTTTAGACTAGATAACTTCTGAGGACTCTTACTCCTAGATCTGTAATCCCATAAAAATTCCAAGTTATTCAAAAGTATACATTTACTACTATACTTTTGAATATAGGCTAATTTCTTATTGGTGACAATCTGACTTTAAAAGGAAATAAGATTTAATGCTAAATATAGAAGATTGGTAAAATTACCATCCCTTTTGCTACTGTCATTTGAAGTTGATATATCAGGGTAACCTATCAGTTAAGCACCACATAAAAATTCCAACTTCGCTATCCCTAAAATAAAAAAATACAGCACATAACATTTATTTCACTGTCTGAAATCTTGAAATTCCTGTAAGACAAAATGTTTGTAGACAAGGTGGAAAGTAATTCCATGAGCTTTCATTGGTTACCAACCAACAACCTTGAAGTTCACTGAATTAGAATTATGGGGTCTGTTTTCAGGGTTAGAGGAGATTCAACCTGACTTTGCTAGTTTCAATAATGCATCTCCCCAATAACATATGAAAATAACATGAAGGGTAGTTGTGCCTAAAGGCAGGCTTTGGGGTGACTTCAGGGTATAAAGCCAGAGAACCTGGAGAAACTATTCCATGTTGTATGCATGCTTGTAAGACACAGGGAGCAACTCGGTTGTAGATTAAACTAAAGAGCAAATCAGGAAGCAGTGAGAATATTTAAAACAAATTTTATTTTTTCCTAAGAATTTTACTGCCAAAGTGAATCAATGATATCAAATGAGTTAGTCTTTTCATTAAGAAAATTCTGTTTCTTGAAAGAGCTGTCTGCAATCGATCTCAAAGTATGTATCAGCACCTTATCTGGAAACAATTTATCAAACCAGAAGTCATGGGTCTCCTCTTTCTAGTTATTGTATTCTTGGAGCGCCTGAGCCATGAAGAGTTTGCCCAAGTTCTGTGCGGTGAACTCTTTGATGTTCTGGCAGTAAGTGTTAATCTGGCCTATCAATAAAGAATAAGAGTGAAATGAAGAAAATAAACAATTACTACAATGAGAAAAACAGAATGAAAGTACAGTTTTATCAATTATGATGCTTATAATAAATTATTCCATTTTCTTAAAAAGAGTACAAAAGAGTATCAGCAGAAAGTTTGAGAGTTGCCAAGGACCTCATTAACTAGTCAATTCAACTAATACACTAAAAGAATCTCCAAGATCACACACATAGTCAACTGGCAATATCATAGCTTCTATTTGAAAATCTCCAAGGGGGCGGCTAGGTGGCACAGTGGATAAAGCACCAGCCCTGGAGTCAGGAATACCTGGGTTCAAACCTGGTCTCAGACACTTAATAATTACCTGTGTGGCCTTGGGCAAGCCACTTAACCCCATTTGCCTTGCAAAAACCTAAAAATAACCAAACCAAAAAACCTCCAAGAACAAAGTTCCCAACACCTCTGAATATTCTTTATAATACTTCCTTTTAAAAAATGCTAAGAAAATTATCAAATTTTAGTATCAACAATCTAATTCATCCTGACCATTCAGGAATATGGGTGGCAATATGGCTATGTTCTCAGCCTAATGGACAAATAGATTTTGTCCATTCTGGTTCAAGTAGTGGCTAACTAAGACTTCACATACATATAATGAGAAAGTGACAAAAATTCCAGTCTATTTTGATTTACAGAATTCACTAGAAATGTTATTTTTATCTAAACTATGATTTATAAAATTTATATTCAATCGGTGAACTATTATATAAGATTATTTTATGACATTTGCATCTTTTACACACCATGAAATAAAGTGAGATGTAATTTGAATAAAAACTCTAGAAAATTACTTTCTGTAGGTATTATGAATTTCCCAGATAAATGATATACTGACTTATATCACATCCTAATTACATTTTAATGACTTCATCATAATGAAGTAAAAACCATAAGTAATTTATTTTACATTAATAATATTATATAAGGGGTGGCTAGGTGGCGCAGTGGATGGAGCACCTGCCCTGGAGACAGGAGTACCTGAGTTCAAATCCGACCTCAGACACTTAGTAATTACCTAGCCGTGTGGCCTTGGGCAAGCCACTTAACCCCACTGCCTTGCAAAAGAAAAAAAAAACCTTAAAAAAATTAAAAATGTTAATATTAAATAATTCAAGATATTATTAAATAGTTCAAAGTTGAAAGGGTTAAGTATCTAAAAAGCAACCAATCAAGAATTATATTCTTTAGCCTAAATTTAGGTTCATATTAAGAAAATGGTATTTACTGCCATATGTTTAAAAGGGAAAAAAATATAAGCATGTTTCTTATTAGAGTATAATTGTTTTCTTGCTAAATTTGAAAGAGGCTTCACATAAAAACCACATAATTTAAAGAATCTACAAATGAAATGATGCCTTATTTAAAATGTTTAAGTTTATATGTATTCAAAGAAAGGATTACTGAAAGGATTGATACTGTATGACTGAAACAAATCACTTCACCTTAAAAAGAATTCTAGGTCTCCAGAGAAAGGAATAAACTTGATTGATTGATTGATTTTTAAGAGGCCTTTTAATCTATTTTATTTAGTGTTTAAAACATTAGTACACTGAAAGGTAATCCATGATAACCAACTTTTCATTTCTCCTCAATCAATTTATGTATTTTTTTCTTTCCCTGTTTTATTTTTCTATCTACAAAGTGAGAGCAACTGCCAAATGGAAAGTCATGATACCTGCAATAAGGAGTGAATCCATCCTGGCAGGTGGCAAAGGAGGTTTGAAGAGTTTGGACATGTCCTCTTCAGGGAGAGGAGGTTCTCCACGGCTCTGACGCTGCAGATTCTCCTGCTGACGGCGCTGAAGATACTGGAAGTGAGAGGAAAACCATGGTTGTGTTATCTGTCAAATTAGCCTCAAGCTTGAAGAAAAATATCTCAACAGGCAATGAATCAAAGACTCTGGATTCTTCACATACCCCCAATAACCTACCCTCTCTCCTACTTTCTAAACCATTTTAAGGCTTTTGATTCTTAGTTCTGGGTAAAAATTGTAAAAAACACAACAAAAATGTCCCTCCACCTGACAATTATTTTTGAACAGTTCAAAATTATTTCAAAGAACTTTATCAGTAGTATAGACATAAAAACTAGGATTTGTTTCAGGCTACATGATCTCTAATACTTTTTTGGTTATAAAGAGGATGAATTATGACTAGTTTAAAAAAAGCAGAAAAATTTATATACAAAATGAAAAATGGAGAGAAAAACCCTTCATTATCATAATATGAAATTTTTGTATAGAATACAATAAAGTTTAAAACAAAGTTTAAAAAAAGGGAGGCACTAATGTTGAAATGGAGCAAATATACTACCTATTTTGAAAAGAGAAAACTATTTTGACAACTTCAATCCTTAAGAACTACATAAGAGGGCGGCTAGGTGGCATAGTGGATAAAGCACCGGCCTTGGAGTCAGGAGTACCTGGGTTCAAATCTGGTCTCAGACACTTAATAATTACCTAGCTGTGTGGCCTTGGGCAAGCCACTTAACCCCGTTTGCCTTGCAAAAACCTTAAAAAAAAAAAAAAAAAAGAACTACATAAGAGGATAGGACTATTCTTAAAAATCTAAAGAAACTGGACTCAAGTTTGTTCCATTACATTACAGAAAGCAAGAGGTCAAAAGGTTTGGATGTTCCTGGTGAATGTGATTAAAATCAAGCCCCAAATGATGTTCAGGAGAAAGGAAACTCAAATTCAACTTTTTGTTTCTCTACCTTGTTTGAAGTTCTGATAAAATGGTTAAAATAAATTTACTCTTCAATTAATGTAAAGGAATAATTTAAATTAGGTAACAATATTCTGGCTAAGTACTCTAGCAAAGATGTTTATTTAAAAAACTATTTCACAATTTTATAATTGTTCTAAAAAAGTATTATAGGTAAGCTACCAACTTGCACACTGCTCCTCTAGAAACACATTATAACCCATTTCAGGGTTATAATTAGAAATTTTCCTCCTTCCTTTCATTTTCCCTCAGTCGGGTGACCAACTCAACTCCCTTACTAATCTTAAAAATGACCTTAAATAAAGGCCAACCCAGAGTAGAATGGGCAAGGAAAGGTAAAGGAGGAAAGGAACCTTTTTATACCTCTTGCTCTAACATTGCCAACACTATTGTTTTCTCTCCCACCTCAATTATTCATTCTATTCTCCCTTTACATAAAAGACCCATTCCTAATATAAAAATACTTTTAGAGAAACAATTCTGGCAAAATCAAATACATTTCCCTTCCAAATCTGTTAATATATTGTGTCCCACACTTGAGGATGTGTTGGGGGAGAAGAGGGAATGTCTCTAAGGGGGAAGGGAAATGTAGCTCTCCTCTTTAGGGCTAATTTTGTTCTTTATAATTTTGTACTATTCAGCTTCAAGTGATTTGTGGCAGTTCAAGTCATTGAGTTTATTTTTTTCTTGAGTCTGTTTACTTCACTTTCAATCAGTTCATGTAAATCTGTCGTGAATTCTGCATTCTATCTATTTACGATATTCATTGCTTCCTAAGGCACATGAACATTATATTTTATTCACTTACCATGATTTCTTTAGATATTCCCTATTAAACTGGTATCTACTTTGTTTCTACTTATTTGCTACAACCTAAAGTACCAGAGTATGTTTAGGTGGATCTTTTTTGGGCCAATGGCCCTCTGGGGTTATAAATCTAGCAGTATAAGCTCTAGGTGAAAGGGTCAAAGGGTACAGTCCTATTCTCCATAATATCACATAATACTTAATGTTCTCTATAATCTCACAACCTCTACACATTCATCTCTGAATCTAACACCTTATCTATGATATCAATCTTTCAAATCTAGATGGAGAGAGAAATATGTCTAAAGCATTGTGTACCATGACTAAGCTAAGAATAACTTAGTCTAAGCTAAAAACTCAGGTATTACAATGGTAAGAAGCAACAAGAGATAGAAGTAGTAGCCTTAGGGCCTAGAAATACTTAGGTCCAGGCACCTTGGTGTGATCAGTTCTCCCTCTGAGTCCTATTAAGTTCTGTACCCACCCTGTTCTGATTCCTAATCCTTGCCTTAAGATAATAAGGTGCCTTAAGGTAGAGAAGTACTGTATTTGAGGCATATAATAGACACTGATGAGCTGAACATAACCACCTAATTATGTATAAATGGGGGAAATACATCTTGAATTAATAAAAATTAATTTATCATAAAATAAATTGAGAAAAAAATTATCTTATTATGGACGGAGTAAAATGAATGGTGAGGAATAAAATTCAAATATAACTCGGTTGAAAATATTTTTATGAAGGTCTAGTAATCAAAGATAAACAACTCTTCTTTCTTTCCCTCCCGATTATTTTATGAAAGAGTACTTTATGAAAGTTTTTCCACATTTGTCCACTTGAAGAAGGTTTCTTCCATAGCTCCTTGCCACCCTCCTTCCCTGAGGACAGTCTAGTGAAATGATGTACATTTATGTTTAACATGTTTACATATTGGTCATTTTCTATATGAGGAATTATGACTAAGAGAAGAGAAAAGAAAGAAAACAGGAAGGAAAAACAGGAAAAATTTGGGTGAACATAGTCATCATTCAGATTGTGATTTTTGGGTTTATTGTTTTTTTTCCCCCATTTGGATGTGGATGACTTTATCCATAACAAATCTCCTAGGGTTGTTCTAGATCTCTGAAATGCTGAGAGGAGCTGCATCCATCATAGTTGATCAACTCACAATGTGCTGTTGTAAATGTTCTCTTGCTTTTGTTCCCTTTGCTCAGCATCAGTTTGGGTAATTCATGCCATGCTTCTCCAGAGTCCAACCACTCATGGTTTCTTATGCAACAATGGTATTCCATGATATTCATATACCATAACTTGTTCCCCAAATGGTGGGCATTCCTTCAATTACCAATTTTTTGCCACCACAAAAACAGTTGCTACAAATATTTTTGAAGATGTGAGGTTTTCCCCATTTCTTCTGGATAGAGTTTAGTGTAGGTATTGATGGGTCAAAGGGTATGATCAGTTTTATTGCTCCCTGGGCATAGTTCTCTATACTGCTCTCTAGAACAACTGGATTAGTTCACAACTCCACCAGCAATGCATTAATGTCCCAATTCTCCCACAACCTCTCCAACATTGATTGTTTTCCCTTTAAGTCATCTTAGTCAATCTGCAAGATGTGAGGTGGTACCTCAAAGTTGCTTTAATGTAAACATTTGAAAACTGCTTGTTCATAGCCTTTGACCAGTTATTAATTGGGGAAGGACCTGTATTCTTATAAATTTGATCCAAAACTCAGAATTTTTGAAATACTATCTTTATCAGAGCACCCCTAGCTTTGAAAAGTTTCTCAGCTTTCTGCTTTCCTTCTAATCTACACTGATTTTATTAGTGCAAAAGCTAATTTAATATAGTAAAAACCACCCATTTTACAATTTATAATGTATTCTATTTCCTATTTGTTCATAAATTTCTTCCCTTTCCATAGATCCAACTGGTAGAATATTTTGGTATCACCTTTTATGTCTAAATCTTGTACCCATTTTGACCTTATTTTATATAAAGCTTCAAAGATATAAGTTGATTTGAAATCATTTTATCTAGAAATCAAATCTTAGAACATTTTATAGTAGTGTGTACAAAACAATTTTCCAGTAAATGTAAAAAATATGTATGCCTTCAGGTAATATGATTAAAGTAAAGGTTAAATATCCTTTCTACATGTATGTGTGAGAAAATATACAAGTAATATTCCCCCTCCCCCTTTACACTATATCTTCTGCTTCTCAGTGGCTGGCTTGATTTTTCCTAACAAAATTGTTTGTTCTTAATCACAATTACTCTGTTTTTTAAATGAAGTAAAGATTTGCTAACTATGCTACTATAAGCCACTACTAAAAACAATTATAGTTAGTAATGAAATGAGGTGTGAAACTTTGGAAACTCTTTTCCAAGTAAATACATCCTTGTTATTTGCACAATTTTGGCACTGAAATCTCAGCCAAGTATACCATGGATACACTCCTTTAAAGGGGACAATCATTATTAACAAATAGTTGAAAATATATCACTAAAGAAAATATCCATAACACAAGCATGCCCTATAACTTTTAATAGCTATCAACTTACATTCAATGCTTCCAGAGAAATAATCTAAGCTTTTATGAATGGCAACTTCATGAAATAGAATATTCCAAAAATACTTGTTAGTCTTTGTTAAATACCTACCTGATGTTTCTGTTGCTGCTGCTTACTGGTATTTCTCATATAGGTATTATATTTAACAATATCTTGGCTCATTTCATCCACTCTGTCCATCAACAATTGCAGGCTCTTTCCCAGATGATTACTGGATTCAAAGCAAAAACATAATTACTTATGGCATCATTACAATTTTGCAAGGAGAAAAGGATAAGAGATGGGAAATGGAGTTGATATTAACATTTCCCTCTATCAGTTAAAAAAAAAAATCAACCAGTTCTCTGGATGTTGAGAATGAACTTAATAATTGTGAAAGCCTTACAGAGAATTGCTATACTATGAAAATCTTATTTAGGATACAAAAATATACTTAAATGAAATATGAAATGAGTTGAAGGTATTTTTTAAAGATCTTTAGTCCTAGAGTACTTCATGGGTAAAAAAAATTTAACATTATCTGTTAAATTAAAAAATGAGAGCAGGTTAATACTCATTTTGAAACCATCAATATATTGTTACTACTATGGACGAATGGTTTTTCATTTCTACGTTGACATCTTTCTGTTGCTCTATCAAACATTTCTTCCTCTTTCAGTGGAAATGCCATTGATGCCTTCAATAGGAATAGTAAAGTTCCAATGACCCCTTGTAACCCAATCCACTGACTCATCAAAATAAACAAAAATAGCATGAATGAAACAATTCCAGGGCCTTTAGGTGGTGCAGTGGACAGAGCATGGGCCCTGGAGTCAAAGAAAACCTGAGTTCAAATCCACCCTCAAACACTTAATAATTGCCTCACTGTGTGACCTTGGGCAAGTCACTTAACCCCACTGCCTTAATAAAAAATTTTAAAAAGTATATAAGTAGGGAAGTAGCATTAAAAAATGCATACACTTAAGAAAAAATAATTTGACAACTTTGTGGACGATGAACTGGAAAGCAAAAAATGGGAGCAGGAAGACCAATAAGGAGGTCATCACAATGGTCTAGTCAAGAGGTGAAGAAAGCCTAAACTAAAGGCTTTTAAGTAGAAAGGACAGATGTGAAAAATATTGATGGAGTAAAAATTACATTATTTGGCAACTGATTATTATACAGTAATGGAGAATAGTCACAGAAAACATCAAGGTTATAAACTAGGGATGCTAAAAGAATTCTGATGTCTTCAACAGAAACACATTAGTTTAAAAGATAGTGAATTTTATTTTGGACAGATTGAGACTGAGACTCAAGAAATAGTCTGAAATACCCAAAAAGCATTAGGAAAAATGAAATGGGGTGATGTCAAGGGGATTTCATTTCAAATGAGAAGAGGTCCCTGCTTTTCAGAACTCAGTTAAGCTGTGGAAATTTAAGGACAAAAGAAAAGGTTTAGAATAGCTTCCAAGGAGAAATGAGTTAGGGAATCAATTAAGGAGAAATAAAATAACTAGTTTGCTGAGGTGAGGCCCTAGTTGAAGCTGGATACCATGAATACATGGATACCATACACAGCTAGCATGCCAACAAAGCTTTCTGTAACTGTTCAGTAGTGTGTAAGGATGTGAAAGGTGGAAGTGATGCACACCTACTGTTTGGCAGTGGAATGAATGTTGGTAGAGTAAGGAGTGATGATTTCCAAATTCTTAGTTGAAGCTGGATACCATGATTATATAACATACACAGGTAGCATAGCAAGATAACTTTCTCTAACTCCATTCGGTAGTGTATAAGGATGTGAAAGGTGGAAGTGATCCATACCTACTGTTTGGCAGGACAATGAATGCTGGTAGGATAAGAAGTGATTTCCAAAGTAGTGGGCATTTTTGAGAGGACATGAATGGGCTGAGATTGGCATTGAAGAAGGGAGCACACAAATTAATAAGACACTAGATAAACTAGATAAAAATTTTTAATAATAGGATCATTATTGTGAATACCACTCTTGTGCTTAAAATCCAATGACATTTTTAAAAATCTGTGTTTAAGTTGGTTGTACTAATTGTGTAGTACCCTTGTGATCAGTTTTTATAATTTTGCTTCCTTCTTTTTCCCCTCATCATACCATGTAAAATGTACACTATCTATAAAAGTCTGTCTGTCTCTCTGCTGTAAGCTTAAAACCTTGATGACTAAACTGATTAACTCAGAACTAAATTTGAATCAAAATCTTATGTTACTAAAAATTCATTATCTTCCGTAGCCATGCATGATGAATGTTTAGGTAATTTCAGACTACTAGTTTATTCTAGACTAAGCTACAACAAATCATACATTTCTATGTGTCATCTTTAGTGTGAAGTATATGAAAGATACTCGTTTGATGAATAATGATGATTTTTACCATGACTACATGGTCACAAGAAAGACCATTACACTAACCACAAATCAGTAGATTTGGATTTTAGTTCTGATATTAATAAGAGCCATGAGGTATCACTTATCTTTTTCTTTTTTAAAAAAATTATTTTAAGGCAATTGGGTTAAGTGGCTTGGCCAAGGTCATACACCTAGACAATTATTAAGCATCTGAGGCTACATTTGAACTCAGGTTCTCCTGACTCCAAGCCAGTACTCTAACCACTGTACCACCTAGTTGTCCTGAGGTATCACTTATCAACCTGTTTCCCTATCTATCTAATCCACTGGACTGGAAGAAGTACAACTCTAAATATGCATAAGTACACAAAAACATACAGCCTAATGAAATTTATTAGTGAGCTAGGAATTGAAAGTTAAAAACATTTTTGGTCAGGCCCAATTATTAATATGCCACCACCTCATGTTCACTGTGACATCAGAGAATATAGCAAATTTGGTGCCATGATTTATGCCACTGAATAAGAGTGAACTCCTAAAGACCATCAGGGAAAGTTAATGCTATAAACAATATATTTAGTTCCACTTTCATAAAAACAGTCAATTAATAAAATACTGATAGGATCTCTGGTTCAGAGCCTGAACATTTTGGTAACTTCTTTAGCTTTGTGGAATGATTGGCCAACATTTCTGGAATGACTGGCCAACAAATAGCAACATCGACTGTATATTGACATATCTTTCCACATCTCCAACACTGGCTATTCCCATCTTTTGTCATCATTACTAAGATCATCAAACTGATTCCACTTCGTAATTGATCCTAATCTATATCACTGCCAACAATTTACATATTGTCTATGTCTCTGAATTATTTAAGTTCAGAAGTGAAGCTTTCCTCTTTAATTTAGCTTAGCTGCAAATTTATGGCCTATTCTTATTTTAAGGAAATCTGTTATCCTTTAAGGATGCATGGGATTGCCAGGACTCTGCAGGACTAGTCTATTATCCCTGTGATACTAAGTATCCATTCAGATAGACACTACCAAGGAGCTTTCCATGGCAACAAGATGTTAAAAGACATTGCTGTTCTCAGTCAATCATATTACTTTCCCATCTAAGATGTTGCCTTCTAACTTTTAGATGCTCCTCTCTTTGTCTATAAAACTAATCCATCTGCCTTCATTTGGAGTCTTTTGCTTATGGAGAAGCTAAATATTCCTTTAGCCTTATCAATAAACTAAACAATTTAAAAAGTTAAACAGTACTAATATATTTATAATAAAGAAAGCACTAATGACGATGTCTTTGCCATTGAGGAAATCATGCTCAGAATTTTGTGTCTTTATTTACTAATTTCAATCATAACATTACTAATTTACTGAATTTGAGATAAAGCCAAAAAATTTGCATACCTCTTAATAATTAAAGATTTAATTTGCGGTTCTTCTTTTGAGAATGGTTTATTCATACTTTTTGTCCTCAAGTCTACTGAGGGGTAAGATACTGGCCTCATATTTTGTAAGTTAAACTTTTATAATAATTACAGCTATCCCAAGGGGGGGGGGGGGGCTCAAAGCACAAGATGATAATGTGTTAAGTATGTTACAGAAGGAATAATTTCCATGTATATGTTGGCCAAAATATTACTGGTCCATTCAAATTCTCAAATTCTACCCATATGATATTTCTAACTACTTTCCAGCTTTCAAGGGAGTTTTTATCAAATCATATTATGGATTTATATTTTTAAATGGGTTAGAATTCAATTGACTCCAATTTTTTCTTATCTAGATTGTTCCATTGATCTTTTCTAATTTCTGAAACTATTAAGTAACATTTTTTAATAAAATGAAGCCTGAAATTACAATTTCCTTTTCATTATATTTTCCCCCTCATATATTTTGAAATTCTACTGCTTTGTTTATCCAGATGATTTCTGGTATGATTCAGCCAAATTCAACATTATATTTCTTTTGTTGTTTAATTCTTATAACACTAAAGCTATCAATTAAAATCTGGGCAGAATTGAATTTATGAAGCCCAATCATATAAATTACATTTAACACATTTTTTATCTCTTCAAATTTTCTCTAATTGCATTTATGTAAATCTTTGGCATGCCCTAGTACTATTGTCTTCATGTATTTTATAGTTATTTTGAACAGGACTTCTAGTTTTATTATTTCCACATAAATTTTGTACTTCTTAATAGAAATAATGATCTTTGTAGCTTTATTGTCATACTTTTCTAACATTATTGAGGTTTCAATGTTTAAATAAAATCATGCTATAAGTAACTTAAGACTCCTCTTTATCTACATTCATACCTTTAATAACTTTCTCCTTACTTATGGCCATAGCTACATTTTTAGAATTACATCAAATAATCACTGCAGAAAATGTTTTGTTCCTATATTTTTGAAAAACTTTTAGTGTTTTTCCAATGCAAATCACTCTTTATTTTAATTTTATAATAAGAAATTTTTTGACAGTAAACTTAAATTTGATATGACAGAAATACTAGCAAAAGCAAAAAAAAAAATAAGAAGAAATTAAAGGTATAAAAATAGGGAAAAGATAAAACTAACCATATATGTTGATGCTATAATGGTTGAAAATCTTAGAAAATCAACAAAAAAACAAGACAACAAATAGCTTTGGTAAATTTGTAGACTACAGAATAAAATCACTAAAATTCATAGGCCAAGGAAGAATAACACAATCTAAGAGTCAGCATAGAAAGATGCACTTCATGTTAAAAATTACAAAATCCATAGAATATTTGGTATACCAAGAATATTAGATGCAACATCTACAGAAAAACAAAGAAGAAAGTCAAGATGAAAAAAGAATGAAGGAGTTTTCAACTGCATCAGTAGAAAGGCAGAGAAGCTGATACAAACTACAGGAAACATGTACATAGGTTATATGAGACCAAGCACTGGGCTTTAAGAAAATAGCCCAAGTTCAAAGAATATAAGGAAGAATTACCAAAGGAAATAGAAAAGGTAGAAAGAGAAACAGTACACTACATGTCTAGAAAGAACAAGTAAAGAACAATTTTAAAAAGTTAAACTACCAATATAGTTATGATGAAGAAAACACTAAGAAAATGATGATGTCTTTGCCAATAAGGAAAATTGTCAGTAAACTTTCAGTGTAAAGTTTCAGTAGAAGGGAGTGGTAGGACAGTGTGTGTGTGTGTGTGTGTGTGTGTGTGTGTGTGTGTGTGTGTGTGTGTGTGTTGGGGGGGAGGTGTAGTATTGATACTGTAGAAACCAGAATACCATTAAGAGGATAGGTGGCAAAAAATAGGGAAAAATGGCGAAAATGACACTTGAAATATTTCATATTATTTTACTTTCTCCAGGTCACTGTTTACTACTTGAAAAAATCATTTTGGGTAAACACATACATATATAGTGTCCCCAAAGTTTTAAACTTTCACTGCATCTAAGTTTTGAAAAGCTAAGAATTGTATATATATTAAGATATGGCATCTCATTTGAGATACAGGCATATTAAGGGCACCACTAAAGGAAGTTTTTGAAAGCTATCCTAATATAAAAGCAATTTTACAAGTTACAATATACATTCTATCATAATGTTACAATGAACTTTCTATAATCTGTAGCACAATGAAATTTATTAGAATAGAATAATATCAAAAATACTGAAAAACTTAATCATGTCTAACAAAACTCACAGTTTTACTGCAGATAACACAAGATATCATATCAGGCATACTGATTTTATATGAATCTCTTCAAGACTAGTTCATCAGAATAATGAAATAGGGAGTTACTGTTAGACACAGCAGTAATCTAATGTTTACTTTCATTGCCAAGGAAACAAAGAACTGAAAACAGATAACTTAAACAGATGTGAACAGAGATACAAAGTAATAAATATGCTCTGGTTCTAATTTATCATTTTTGATGTTTGATGCCCCTAACTTGGTCTCAACTTTAACTTTAAAATCCACTGAAAACAAAAATCACAATTATTTTTCATGTAAATAAAGTAGCTGGCTTGTGTCATTTCTTTATCCAATAATAAAAGCCTTTATAAAGTAACTAACTGAAAATTTTACCTTATAAAATTAAAACAAAACACTGTTTTTTAAAGGAATGAAATCTGCTACCATGCTGTATTCATGATGCAGAACAAATTGTCATGTAAATCAAATCACTAGGTACCTTATCCACTTGTGAGTGATGAAAAACAGGGCCTAAGCAAAATGTTTAAAGAATTGTTTACCTATGATTCTTCATGAATTTATGAAAATATTATGGCAACTGGAACAATGACGTTGCTTATAAGAAAAATGTACATTAAATAATGCTGCAATTAAAAAAATGAACTGGTAAATTCAATGATCAATTATATTTTCAGCTTCGATGTTGTTTCATTTATTCTTGTAACAAAAAGAACAACTGAGTCTTTAAACAGCTTTGTATGGAAAGCAAGAGGTTCACTCCAAAAATTAAATGCAGAAGATGAAAACTGAAATAAGTATTTTTGCCTAGATCTTTGCTGCTATTGTAAATAGTGAACATTTTATTGGTCATTATTAAGTGAAACTTTGAACAGAGATTTTATGGCTCACTTATTATTTAAGAGAATAAAAAGGTGATGCTTACTATATATACTTTATGAAGGAACTGAAAAATAGTGAAAATAAGAAACTTATAGGCAAACTCGGTCAGGTAAGTAAAATGACATAAAGGAAAAAATAATTATGTATTCTACTAGATAACAAATCATTTAACCTGATATTCAGGTGAATCCAAATTTAAGGGGAAAAACCCATAAAAATTATTAACATAATTGATTATATCCTTACAAAAATCATTAAGATTCTATCAATATATTGAGAAAGGACTTTGGATAAAAATACAATACTCATTCCTATTAACAAAAAAAGGAAAGAAATTGGGAGGAAAAATCCTACTGATTCCATTAAAAAGTTAGGTGAAACAATTATTCAAGCAAAGAAGTAGGATATAAAAACAAACCCACATATATCATCAGCATTTCTATATATTACTAATATAGCAAGAGGAGATAGGCCATTTAAAATAACTGTACACTGTATGGAACATTGGGGATTATACCTCCTAAGACAAACCCAGGAATTATCTTACTTTTTTTATATAAATAATCAGATTTAAATAATTGGAGAAATATTCATTTATTCAATGAGCATAATAAAAATCCACAAAATAAAAATGATAAATCTACCTAATCTAATTTACTTATTCAATGTCATTCCAATTTAATTACCCCAAAATTATTACACTGAGCTAGAAAAAATAATAAAATTGAGCTAGAAGAATAAAAGGTCAAGAACGGAAAGGAATTAAAGAAAAAAAACAATGTAAAGGAAGGAGGTTTAGCAGTACCAGATCTTAAACTATACCTTGGGGAAGTAATTAAGATGTAAGACACACAGTAATAAATTGTATCAAATTCTGTGTTTGACTAATGTAAAGATTTAAGCTTTGGGGATAAGAATACACTATTTGGTAAAAATTGTTGAGAGAACTGGAAAGTAGTCTGGCATAAATTGTAAGATCAGTATCTTTCAACATTTTACCAAGATAAAGACAAAATGGATATATGACCCTAGATAAAAAAAGTAGCTAACAAGAAAACTAGAACTACATGAAATACAATACCATAAGAATAGATCTCATAAGACTAATGATATGAGAGAATTTATGCATAAAGAATACAGGGATAACTGTTTACATTAAATTTTAAAAGCTTTGTACAAATAAGACCAATGCAGTCAAGATTAGAATAAAAGCAGATAACTGGGAGGAAAAATCTATAATCAGTTTGTCAGATAAAAGTTCTCACATTTCAAATCTAGAGAACTTTGTCAAATTTATAAAAATATGAGTTTCTCAACTGATAAATGGTCAAAAGATATGAACAGGCAGCTTTTCAATGAAGAAGTCAAAACTATAGTCATATGAAAAGGTTCTAAATCACTAATGATTAGAAAACTGCAAATTAAAAGAACTGTCAGGCAGCTAGGTGGTACAGTGGATAGAGCACCAGCCCTGGAGTCAGGAGGATCTGAGTTCAAATCCAGCCTCAGACACTTAATAATTACCTAGCTGTGTGGCCTTGGGCAAGTCACTTAACCCCATTTACCTTGAAAAAACCTAAAAACAAAAAAACAATAAAAAAAACCTCTTGTGATATCTCATACCTTCCAGATTGGCTAAAATGATAAAAAGAAAAAATGACTTATGTTGATGGGGATATTGAAAAATTGGGCATGTTAATACACTATTGGTGTAACTACTTCAATCTGAAATTATGCCCAGAGTTAAAAAACTAAGCATACACTTTCTAGCAATACCACTATTAAGACCTCTTTCCCAAGGTTATCAGAGAAGAAAAAGAACCTAAATGTTCTAAAATATATCTAAAATATTTAAGCAGCTAACTTTGTGGTAATTGAAGGGATGTCCAAAAAATGGGAAATGCCTAAACAGGTTGTATTATATGACAGAATGATACTGTGCTATAAGAAATGATATGTTAGTTGGTTTTAGAAAAACATGGTAAGACTTGGATGAAATAATGAAATGTAAAGTGTGAAGAACCAAGAGAACACTGTATATAGTAATAATATTATTTGAAGAATAATTGTTAACAACCAAGTTGTTCTGATTACTATAAATACTCAGATCAACTATAAAGAATCTTTGAAGGAAAATGTTATCTACCTCCTGAGAAAGAATGGATTAAACAGAAGTATGCAGTTTGGTTTTACCTATATTTATAAATCTGTGTCAAACTGTGGGCTTCTCTAGTCCAAGGTGAGGAAGGAAAGGAGGGAATCATTTTCAAACTTAAACCGTAACCAAAAAAATTTAATTTCAAAAATGAATCAATGAATGAATTCATGAGTACTTTAGCATACAATCATAAATAGTTCAGTACTCATTTTTCCTGGGAAACAGCCATTAGTGCTAAACTCTTCACATTCTCCTTTAAAGTTGTAATTACCATTGCTTTTTAATTCCCACTTTCTTACTACTGGTCATTAAACTGTTGACCTGAGAGAGAATGGAACCAGAAATTTCCCACGTACACCAAATTCAGTCCAGGAAAAAGTAGCAGAAAAAGCAATGGAGGGCTAGGGGAGAACTCTTTTACTCTGTCGCTGTAACTATGTTTTCTGACTCCCTTACCAAAAAGGAAGCAGAAACTGCTCTTTTGTGAATATTTTGATATTACTTTTGTAATCAATGGAACCATGACACTGAAAACTGAGGGTGCTTACAAGAGCAGCACTCTATTTCACTCCATAGCTCTTCATCTCACTTCCTCCTTGCTAAAAACAAATAAGTGAATGAATGAATGAATGAATGAATGAATGAATAAAAGCTAATCAAAAATGAATGCATTGGCAAGGGCAGCTAGGTGGCACAGTGGATAGAGCACTGGCCCTGGAGTCAGGAGTACCTGAGTTCAAATCCGACCTCAGACACTTAATAATTACCTAGCTGTGTGGCTTTAGGCAAACCACTAAATTCCATTTGCCTTGCAAAAACCTAAAAAAAAAAAAGTATTGTACAGGAATCATCTATTATTATTACTTTGTTTTGTTTTCTGTATTTTAAAAATAATTTTAAAGATTAAGTTTCTCAAATATATTTCTTTGTAAATTAAGAATAATTTTAAAAAATTATTAGCAATTGCGTCATATGTTGTGAAATTAGATCACTACTGAACTTAAAAAAATCTGATTTCAGTTGAAGACAAGTAGACAAACTATTATCTCACTGCAACAGATCTCTGAAGTTTCTAAATAGCTCAGGTGAATGAAAAAGAGAGAAAATTTTACTTTGATAAAAGAAATCTATCTAAGATGGCTCCTGAAGCTTTTGTACAGCAAAGTTATGTCAAATTTTAAAATCCCTACCCCTACTGAGAAATTCATGGTATCAAAGTACAAATCAAAAGAGAAAGCAAATTAGAAAAGAATCATTAGGATAATAATGATTGAAATCTCAAAAATTATCAGTTGAATGTTTTTCTATTCCTACTTCTCATTACCAAAGTCTAGAAAGTACTGCTAGCTTATGCAGACTCCTGCTAATAAGTTTTTATGCATTTCACTAACTGCTTAGTGTTATGGGAAAATCATTTCCTTTAGGGGAGGTGAAGACTGAGTAAAAGTATCCTTTCCAGAAAAGTGGCACACAACATATAAAATTTCCATTAGATTAGACAGGCCCACTTACCTGCTGGCTAGACTGAGCAATTCATGTTTATCTGCCACAGCTGATTTCTTTTCTAGTTCCCACATTAGTACGTTGATCAGATGTGAATTTTTAATTATAATCGGCACTTCTTCAAACATGTGCTCAAAGGTGATGTTTGCCTTTTTCAATCTGTGAAACAAGTTAAAAATATTTCAGTCTTTATGGTCATAAATAAATGTTAAATTGCTTGTATTTTATACATCTTTATTCCATTTGGTTTGGTATCCTTTGGGGTTAATATGTTGCTTATGTTACCACTCCCAAAATGGGTAGGGATTATTTTGAAGACCAATCAAAAGGCAAATTATTAGGATAATATTAGGTAATTAGAGTATTCTAATAAGCTTTCCAACCAAAAGATATCTTTTAAAGAAGTGCCAGCAACAACAAAGTTTGTATTTCACAGTGACTTAAGCTTAGCATTCTATATTTACATGAAAAAAACCTAAATTTTTTTAAGCAAGGAGAAAAAGCCAGTATTCAGTAATTTAATCTTAAAAGCCTATCAAAGGAAGAGATCAACAACTATTAGAAAGACTAAGTACTTAGAAATTAGACATAAAATGGTTCAGAATACCACCAATGCAGTCTTAAGGGTAATTTCTAATTTCTAATATTTCTTAAGCATGCTTTTCTTTCCATATTCTTTAAATCTTAATTTCTCTAAGAGCTAAATGATATAAAATCTAGTGATACCTCTTCACTATCTTGGAGACTGTATAATTTTCCCTATATCAAAATTAAATTATTAATAATGATTAGTCAAGAAATAAATTAAGTAACTTGCAAAAATTTAACTTTTCTGGAAAGAAACATTAGTAAGGCAAAAATAAAATGGAAAAATTAATAAACAGAAAATAGATTCTAATGAACGGACAATGTAACAATTTTTTGACTAAGCTAATTCACAAAATTCCAATATCAATGCTCTAGTATGGAGATGCTAATTCCTATTCCAACCAACAACTTCATTTAAAAAATTCTCTGTAAAACTTTCAATGCACAATTATGCTTAATTTAGGCCTTTTTCTATCCTCTTACCACAAAACTAAAAAAAAGTTCAACACACCAGAAAAGACATACTGATAAAGTTTGGTCGTTTTTATATTGCCTTTCATTTATTCAATGATTAGTTTCTCCACATATATAACTCAATTTTAATTAATTGAAAATCCTGACTAGGAGAGACATTCTGTAAAGGAGATGCTAAATCTGCAGAGGAAGAAAGACGTTTGTACTAAGTAATTTTGACAGCCTCTCCTATATGTAAGGCAAAAAAACAGTACTTCAAATTAACACCTGGAATGTATTGGGGGTATGAAACAAATTTCATCAAAATATTCCAGAAATCAAAATTTTAAATCCCTTTTCAATAGATCAAAAATACTTACGCTTCAGGAGAAAAATCTTTCTCTTTACAAACTTCCATTAGCTTAGGAGTCAGTCTATATGCCTTCAATGACAGAGACCCTTGAGCAGTTTTTATGGGATCTTGAATAAGAAAAAGAATAATTACCAAAAAAAATCTGTCATCACTCTGAGTCATTTTAAATAAATTCTGCTACTTTCTCCTTTTTTTTGCAAAGTAGATACACAAAAAATGATAAATTAATCTGATCATAATTTAGAGTAGAATGTCAATACAACAAACTGCTATGCATGTATGGGCTAATTAAAATTATAATGCATAAGATATATAAATGGAGTAAAATATTTTTCTATAGAAAAACTAGAAACCTAATATTCTTCAAATTTATGTTTTTTGCAAATAAAATTCATCATCTTTTCAAAATGTGTTATTTTATAAAGAAAATGAAGGAAATCAATTTATGTATGAAAACTATACTGAACATTTTAAAAAATAATTTGGATCCAAACTTCAGTGTGCTGCTGGTACATTGTTCATGTCAGTTAAGTCCCTACTTACATTGCAAAGATAACAATCATTTCAGAACACCTATCACAGAGATTAAGAATGCTGTCTTGACACTGTCTCTTTACATTGGGGGAAAATAATTTTGTTAAAAGTAACTGTTTAAAAACCCCTACAATAAGGAAGCTTAACACTTGGAGCATGATAACGGCTCGGGCAAGCCAATATTAGACTAAAACCTGTGTTAACATTCATGTTGTCTGAAACTTAACACAGTGAAACTTTTAGCAATAGGTGATAAAATGAAAACCAAAATAGGCTGAAACAAGTGGAAAATTCATCAAGGCCTGATGATGCAATGTTTCCAGCCAATATAAGTACACTTTAACAACTTGTTCTTTACTGTAATCCAATTGTTAACATACTGAAACAATTTTGGGGCAGCTCATAAGATTGATCGTATTCATTAGTATTTTTTCTGACAGATACTCAGGACGTTACATTTACTTCTCAGCTGGAAACTATATGCAAGTCTGCCAGATATGGCAAACTGTGAGTGTTTGGGGAGGGGGAGGCTATAAAGCTGTTAAATTGCCTACGGTTCTGATACAGCACAGAACATCTGGTCTGGAGAGCTTGAGGAAACACCATTAAATAGGCAGAAAAGAAAAAAATCTTTGTGCTAAGAAACAGTCCAGGTTTTGTACACTCCTGTCAGAGGTATTAAAAAAAAAAAATCTTGGCAAGTTGTATTATGATTGGTCAGTCACGTACAGAGCCAGACACTCTAGCAATCGGGGTTTGTTAGACATCTGGTCTAGTTCCACTAGCCCCTTCAACAAGGGAGGGGAGATGGAGGAATAAAAATGAAGCAGCTACTCCAGCATTCCAAAACATACACATCAGGGCTCTGATAGCAAGAAAAATAAACAGAAAGAAGGAAACCCTGTCTAGACTTAGCTGCTGCTGAGGCTGCTGCAGACACAGGGTTGGTATTTACTTGAAAGGGCCTGCCAGGCTACTCTTATAGACAAAAAAGACAGAATGCAAAAATAGTAGTAATAATATTAAGGGAGAAAAGAGTAATATAGAAAAACTTCTACAAACCGTAAATGAGAACTACAGATTCTTCAATTGCATGTTGGTAACTGAATTGGGAATCCAGGAGAGCACGGGTGACAAAAGAGCCATAGTATGTAGACTGGTACCAGCCAACATGAAGATGATCAATATTGACATGACGAAGACTGCGCATCATTTCCATCTGATATTGGACTAAATAAAAATGCCATTGTTATATTTTAAACTATCCAGAAAAGCTACCACATAATACAAAACCTTTGGAACAAACCTAAATATTCAAAGCGGCACTGTGCATTTACAGATCTTTTTCTTTAAAAAAAAAAAATCAACTCATTTGATACATATGACAAAAAAGATAACTAAACACCTTTGAAATTCTCATAATTTTATCAAAAATCTATTTCATTAAAAAGTCAGATCATGATTTAGAAAACAGTTTTAAAATACAATATGCAATATTAATGTGATGAGTAACGTAACTGTCAGAACACTTAACTTGATTCTCAATATGGATTCATATATACAATTAACTTCTGTTCAAAGGGATAAGTTTTATTTAGGGTTATAAATTAGTTCTACCTGCTCCCCACCCCATCCCCCACTCTCTACTGTAGAGAAGCTGAAGCCATAAGAGGAAGCAATGCATAGTACTCTGATTGAAACTGATTAAAAATATCAGAATTCCTTTTTTGTCTTCATCTGGTGCCCCCTACTGTATATTTTGATTTTTAAAAAATCCTTCATTTTTGTTGCTGTATGCTCCTCAGTGCAGCAAGTTATAAAGGATAAAGGAAAATTAACTGGTATGAATGCATTAACTAAGAAAACATTTTATATATTTTAAATCTTTAAAGTACTGAACAATAATATATACTATATACTCATCTACATAACCAAGACTCAATAATTTCAAGAATCAGAAAATTGATCAGTTTAAAACAACAATCTTCATTCTTTAAATACACTGAGAAATGTTGTAAAATAATTATTTTTTTTAACTTCTAAATGTATCAAGGCTAAATTTTGATGTTTACTTTTTCAAATGAAACCCAAGAATGTACTTTAAAAGTTCTGCTAAAGACTATAACACTGGAGTCAAAGAAAAAAAAACTTTAGAGGGCTGACTGGTTCCAGAAGGTAAAAAGAAAAAAAAATAGAAAAATGCTCTAAAATGACAGGAGAAACCTTTCTCTGAAGTGGACAAATCTTATTTTTTAAACATTTCTAAATTAGGCAATAAAACTAAAAATCTGCTTATTGATATTTCCCAATCAATTAACTTAACTACTTAAGCATAAAATATAAACTATTTTAAAAGGTATTCTTTTGTTGTTTGTAAATTTTTTTAAAAAATAAAGTTCTACTCTCAGAGTCTATAAAGAGCCTGTTCTGACCCATTAGTTAGGTTATGACAAAGATTTCATATTTCTAATTTCCACTTTGCACGAGGCAGTTCTCAAGACTTGCCTAAATGTTTCCTAATTCTGAATGTGGATATCTTTTCTTAAAAATAAATATATTACTATGTCCTTTTTAAAAAAGAGCTCCATTAACTTGTCTTATATTCCAAAGAAACTATCAAAAGAATAAAGTCTTATATGTTTCAAAATATTGTAAACAGCATTTTTTTGTTGTAGAAACAGAGTAGATACATTGATTGGGGAATGGCTAAATACACTGTGGCACATGAAATGTACTAGAATATCAGTATGTTTTAAGAAGTGAGGAATGCAATAAATAGAGAAAATATTTACAAGAACTGATGCAGAATGCAATATGTAGAGCCAAGAAAACAATAATCAGCATAACCAAAGCAATAGAAGTGGAAAGAGCCACACCAAAAAAAAAAAAAAAAAAATTGAAACAGGAATGTAACAAAATTATAATGAGCAATTATGACTAAATTGAAGAGACAAGAAAAGATACCCCCAACTCCAAACCCATTGCTGAAAGTGGGAAATTCATAGTTGCCATGTTACTTATTTTTGTTTTTCAATTTATCAACAGTTATACTGTTTGTTTGGGTTTCTTTAGGTTTTTGCAAGGCAAATGGGGTTAAGTGGCCTGCCCAAGGCCACACAGCTAGGTAATTATTAAGTGTCTGAGACAGGATTTGAACCCAGGTACTCCTGACTCCAGGGCCAGTGTTTTATCCACTGCGCCACCTAGCCAACCCTATACTGATTTTTTTCTCTTAAAAAAATACTATTTTTTTTATAAAGGATAGTTATCTGGGTGGGAGAAGAAAAAGAAACCAATAAAAAATTACTTCAAAATAATCAGTTAATGTTTTATATTTTATCTTATATCCTGGTCTATTTTTATATTATATGTAAAAGTAAAATGAGGCACACCTAAAATAATTATATTGATACAACTTCACATACAATATAATAAAGATTTGTCTTTTGAGGAAGAGAAAATTTTCAAATGGTTTGGTAATGCTAGACTGTTTAATTAATTGCAGGAATGCTGTACATTAGTAAATATAATAAAATTATAATCAATTTCAGAAAGATTAAAAAACAATTTATTTTATTAGTACTTTGATGATTTAACAAATATATGTATGTAGACTTCTCTTGTAGAAGACTTAAAGCAGGGGATCTACTAAGAAAGGTTTTGTTTTTGTCCCTGAAAATGTTCAACTTCAGGGCTTTATATGGATATTTCTCCATCTAGCTATAATTTAGTCTGAAATTGAGAGATAAAGTGACCTGCCTATCTATGATCACAAAACCAATGAATAATATTACTGGCAGGATTTGAACGAAGGTCTTCCAGCCTGTAAGTTCAATTACATCCTTATGACTCTCAAAAAATACTGTTTTTAGAGAATTTTAAAATAAACCACAAATTTCAAAATAATCTAAGATTACAACTAAAATTTATATACTATTACACAGTTTACAAAAAGCTTTACTCATCCTCATGTACATCCATAAGGAGTACAAATTCTTATGTCTTTTTAGACAAAGAAACTGAATAAAATAATTGCTAAATAAAAGCAAAGCTGTTACTTGAATTCAGGTCTTCAAAATGTAAGAAGTCATGTTCATGGAAGAATTAAAGAAAATTGCTCTTATGAAAATGCTCTCCATTATTTTGTATAATGTTTGTATAATGTTTTCATGAGGAAACTGAGGTTCAGGGGTGGAATAGTTTGCTCACAAACCAATACTAAGTAAGTAGCTATATACCAAGCTGTCTCCAATTCAGTCAAGCTGTTCCCACAATTAAGTGTATTTATCATTTTATTTTCCCCAATATTTATTGCACCTATGTGCAAAAGTGATTTTTATTCACATCTAGGTCCCTTCAATATTAAAAGTGACAAATTAAGGTGGAAATAGAGACAGAAAAATATTCTGATATGATAATTTTCAAGGTTACTTACCTTTCTTTTTTCCTAGATTGGGAATTTTTTGCTTTAACAACTTGCTTGCACCTCAATACCACTTCCCTGCCCTAGAAGGCACATTTTTGTCAAGTTAACTTAACCATACTTGGCAATAGTCTATTTTGCCTCCATAAAATTCTAAGGTCAAAATGTCACAAATAATTGTAAATATTTTCAGGTCTATATAGTTTGAAGATCTAAATACACTGGAGTCTTCCCATGAATAAAAGGGTCTATTATACTACAAAAGGGTTAAACACTTGATCTCCTGTATAAACTTTAAATGAGAACCTTATCTCTTTGCACAAACCCTACTATTGAGAGCCCAAAAGACAGATGCTGACCCATTTCAGACAATCCCCACCATCAAACAATAATTTTTCTAAACAGACTATTCTCAAAGGACATCCTGTTGGAAATTAAAAGTATCTGAAAAGGTGATTCTTAAAAGTTAAAAATTTTTACATATAGCAATCCATGCTGACAGATAATTATGATAGGATTTAGTAATTTAATAATAATAATGAAGTTCCAAAATAAAAGTGCTTTTAAAAATTCCTTGTATTTAACAGAAGAATCTTTAAATTCACTATAAATATCATGCTAAGAAATATGAGCCATATTTCCATATGGAAGCATCAGATACCTTTTCAAGTGTTTGTATGGATCTCTTTCTGCCCCTGCCCCTGTCCTTCAGAAATTTAGTGTAGTGAAAAGAATGCTAGATTCTGAGAATTAGAAACTGACTACAAATATCAGCTAAACCACTTAAAAGCTATGAAGCCTTCAGCAAATCGCTTAACTTTAATTTCTCATCCTCAGTTTCCTGTAAAATGAGACTGGACTAGACAGGAACCTCCATGTTCTTTTCTTTTCTTTTCAAGTGTTATTTTCAGAAAATTTCAAGACTTGTAAGACTTTCTTTCCCCTCTCTCCCCAGCCACAACAATGGGAAAACAAAATTTTCATGAAGTAGCTTCTTTTGCAGTGAAAGAAAAATGGGCAGATGTCTTCTGGAACACTACACAACTGAGAGCAAATTTTGACTTTTATCTACTAGTTTCTACCCTTGAACTTTTCTATATTCAGGAAAATGGCATTACAAAGTAACTGGGGCAATAAATAGTGCCACCTCTTTTTTTCTGAAATGGCAGAAATTATGTGATAATATTAGTAGAGACAGCTTTGATTGTTCCCAAATATTTACAATGTAAGTTGTAAGTGCCTCCTTGGTATTGAACTTGGAGAATAAATGGACAGTTATACCCAAGAAGTTATTTAAAAGGGCACATTCTTTGATACATCTAGTAGAATTGGATAATGGAGGAATTCTTGACTCCACTGTTATATGCCTGAGAAACCTGGACATCTCTCAGTGCCAGACCAAAAAAAACTGAACTGCTTTCACTTGAATTGTCTTAGAAGATTTTACCTGGTAAGAAAAGGTACAGACACTGAGGTTCTGTCTCAAGGTGAACAACCAAGCAATCAATCTCTACTATAGGAAGTACAAACTTTGATAGACTGGCCACAGAGCCAAAAGGTCAAATGCATGGTCACTTTAAAGATTATTTTATGGAGAATTCACATAAAGTAAGCACTCACATGGTAAACACTACAAAGACACTCTCAAGGGCTCTCTGAAAAACTTTAGAGAGACAATGAAATAGGAGGAAGGTCTTGCATAGCATACTTCCATCAAAGAAAGTCCAGTACTCCATGAGCAAATTAAAATAGCAGTGACAAAGAGGAAACAAGAACTGTACAAATTTAGAGACATTCAGGGGCATCTTCATCTCAAATGCACTAATGGACTACTTGTTTCTGACTTGTGGTACAGCCTTCTAAATTCATACTGGATCATCAGTCATAGTCAATCAAACTACATGTACCCTGACACACACCCCCAACAGTGTGATGCCATTAGTTCTCTTCAGATATGAAAGATGAACACAACTATTACTATTACTGCCAATAACACTACTACTACTTGGGAACCTATATCCCGAAGAGATCAGAGGAAGAGGAAAAGGACAAAATATTTATTGCGAAGAAATGTTAAAATATGAAAAATATAAACTGAAACTGATCAAGGTAATGACTACAGAATTGATGATGAAATATGTTACAATTGGTATAAAGGTGATGGACTAACAGGCAAGACACAGATTTTGAGCACTAAAATGCAAAAACTTGTTTTCTTTGACATTTGTTACAAGGTTAATATCATAGTTATCCTCTCCCTCGGGGGTGGAGGAAAAAGAACATGAGCAATCAGGTGGGAGGCAGGAAAGATAAACTTTTGATTAAGAAATAAAATGAAATTAAATAGAACAAATGGAAGAAAGAAGGCAAACAAAAAAAGAAAAGACATTTTTACAGAAAATATACAAACTGTTTTTTTGAATGAATCTGTCCCAATGACTGTTACCTGGGTATACATATGAAAGGTCACAGACAATTTTGCAAAGGTATGGAAGAAAGAAGGCAAACAAAAAAAGAAAAGACATTTTTACAGAAAATATACAAACTATTTTTTTGAATGAATCTGTCCCAATGACTGTTACCTGGGTATACATATGAAAGGTCACAGACAATTTTGCAAAGGTATCTTGGCACTAAGAACAACAATCTTGCATCTCATAATAATGTACTCTTCCCTAACAAAGTCTATAAACAATTTCCACTATTCATATTCACATATGAATTACTGGTAAATATTACTGAAGTGATACTTTTACAAATGGAAAAGTAACTATTAGGTTAAAAGACAAATTAAAAAACAAATCCTTTCCAGAAAATTGTGGTTTCAAATTTATCTTATTTATTATGTGATGTAAAGTTAAATTATTACTGTTCAAGAGTAGGAAATTGTCATGCTGGTGTAAGTTAAAAACTTATGAATTAAAATCTCTCCACTAAAGGAGAAATATCAAGTAAGCCAATGAATTGCAAAAATAAACTGGTCACTATCACTGAACCAACTCATATTATGAATACAAAGCAGTATTGAAAAGCAATTGAATAAGTACTAAAAAAACTGGAAGGGCTTAAAAAGTGAGCTTCAGTTTTATATCAACCTTCAAACTCAACAATCATTAGTTAATTAGTTAACCCTATACT